>NC_020493.1:388267-392477 GCF_000184155.1 Fragaria vesca subsp. vesca | reverse complement strand
GAGAGAGAGAGAGAGGCCTTATTAGAAAGCCTAGATATATATATAGGTGTAATGGTTGAAAAGACTGTCGAATTAGGGGTGAAAACTACCAATTTCATGTTTATTATTTTTCCCTTTTGGGAAGTATATATTCGACCAAATCAGGCACCGAACACCGAATCAATTATTCTCAAATCTTTGATGATTAATTTCATATATACTGTTTACCTCTCCTCGTATGTTGAGGGTTTAATGAGTTTAGGATTATATTTTGCTTTCCTCTCTTGGACTACAAGGAATATATGTTATGGATTTAAAAATCATTTGATTATAACGTACAACATTATTGTTTCTTTTTGGTTTTTGCAGACTCGATCCTAATCCTGAACTGTTTGAGCAGCTTTGGTAAGTTTTTATGTGTTAACAAGGTGGAACTTGCAGGTGCGGGACTCTTTTCAACTACCACTGTGGAAGAACAGGTTGTGTTTTTTGTGTAGATGAAGACTACAGAAGGCAATATCAGAGAATGAAAAACCGTCTTAGTATGGGCTATCTACTACGTATTTGCGGAGGAGTTTATGAAGATTCAGCGTGAGCGGGAGGAACCCTATGATCGAGCAACTATTATTAAACTTGGTAGAGAGAAATGTATGTCTATGTCTCGTTCTGAAAGAAGACCCTATGAGAACCCGGAGATGAAACCGACTCAAGTCTTGCACATAGGTACTCCCATGGAGCCTGATCGAAGAATACGAGAAAAGAAAGCTAATAGATGAGGAGAATAAAGCAATGTTAATTACATCAAATTAAATTATCCTTTTACCTATCCCTATTCATGTATTAGACTATTAGTAACTTCCGATGAGTTTTGCTTGTTATTTGACTTCCCCTGTAGATATGAGTTTATATCTTTGATTATAGACACAGAAGGGAAAAGACGGAAGAAGATAGATGAATGTATCTTTTTCTCTTCTATGCTTGCTAAACTTACATTTAAGTGTTTAAAAACATGAACAGATAAGTCACATAAACCTCTGTTTAAAAACATGGCGCAGTTGAGATCTCTGGCTTTCTATTTTTGCTTCCAAAACCTTTGCATTTGAACTGTTCTTTTGGCCAGCTCGCGGCCATTGAATGCGTCCTTGCATCCCTCGTGTGATGTGTGGATTTGCTATGCCCGGTGGGAGCAGAAGTTCATTTGAATTCCGGTGTCTGGTCTCATGTTCAGTCAGCCTACTATCAGCATTTCTTCGCAAACATGATGTCACCCCACTTGAAAGCCTCCTCTTGTCCTCGTCCAAAAGTATCTTAAAAACTTCACCATTGTCCGGGCATGATCTCCAAAGCTCTGACATAGAAGGTGGCTTCTGCTCTGATTGCTGCTCCAATACTGAGCAAACTTCAATGATTTCAGTATCTGGAGAGGATTGACCTGCAGAATCTTTACATTCACCAACGTTCCTGGACCCATGTCTGCATTCGCTATCCCTGACAATGGAGGAATTACGCCATCTCAAGCAATGAGAAGAACCCTGATCTTCACCATGACTCCCGTTTGCCCAACCTCTAGCACTTACTTGCACACCACTACTATAGCCGTTGAGATCATTTGAGTAACTTGGCAAAGGGTTTATGTTGAACCGATTATTGTCAGGACTCACTGGATGTAATTCGGAACCATCACTAGAAGTACTGTGGCAAATGAAAGGTTTATTCTCTCTCCGTGTACCTTCATATGGTTGGAATGCTTCAAAAGTAGAGATTATATCATCTGATTTCAGAGAAACATTACAAAATTCCTCGAGATCTTGAATATTTAACGACTTAACTTCCTGTAGGATCAACTCAGCCTTTCTCAAGTCTGGCATATCCAGGGTAGTGAACCTTGACCTTAAGAAAGTTTCAATGTCTGTTATCAGCTTGTTCACCTGATGATACTTATCTTCAAGAGCAAGTTTTGCATCAATCAGCTTCATCTGCACTCGTTCTTCACGCCAAGCCTCAGCCATCTGCAACATCTTTCTCTCTTCATCCAATTCATCGACAACTTTCATGGATTCTCTTTTTAGTGCCTTCAGTTCAGCCTTATTTTCTCTAATGTATTCCGCTAGTTCGCTACAAACTTGTTCCATAGTTCTTCTGTTCTTTTTCTCTTCCTCGTAAGTTTTCATGAAGTGGTCTGCGGACAACTTTGCTTTTGCTAACCGACTGATCAGATTGGTGCCGAGATTTTCCATCTGTTGACGACTTCTCCTCTCCCTGCTTAGTTCTCTCATCAAGTCCTTAATAACTGCACCATCTCTGTCGCGATCTCCATGCTTCCAAGATACTCTTTCCTCTTCAAACTTCCTTAAGAAGTGTTTGACTTTCTTCCTAAAAGATTTCTGCTTAACTTCAAGCTCCCGAATGCACAATCTAGCTTGTAACAGTTCATCACTCAATGAACAAACCATAGACACAGTATTCACTCGACAATCTTTCACATACAACCCACGGATGTCATCAGATTCATTTGAGCAGCAATGATCCCACTTTGTTGCCCTCTCCAATCCCAATTTCGGACATGTCAAAGACGACTCAAGCTAGAAAACAAAATAAAAACAACATCCAAGTTCAAGCACGAACTCTAACCACCGAAAAAAAAAAATGTTCTTGCTATTTGTAACAATGTAACATCAATGCGGCCAATGCCTATGTATGGAACATTGCGATTTCAAAGACTCAAACTCTCGAAATTTCTTCAAAATCTAACCCCAAAAGTCCTAATTAAATAATCGTTATCGATTTAACATAACAAGATTTGTATAGAAAACAATGCAGCTATCCATATGATCACAATGCAAATACACAATTGAACTCATCACAATCACAATTTCACAACACAGCTAGTAATCACTATACAACAACTCAAAAATTGAAATTCACAGAGAAATTATCAAAATTGAATTGGAATTACCTCAACGTGAGCTCGAAAATGATCATCGGAGCCAGAATTGAGCTCTTTACGCCGTGAAATTTCGCTGAAGCGGAGCTGCCAAAGCCCGGCGGCGAGCTTCCGAGCAGTGGCCTTGGAGCCTCCGGTGGCTTTGTTGTCGTCGAGCTTCCAGTGCTGAAGTGGACTAGACGGAGATCGGTAAGCCTGGCGCCGGAACGACGTCGTTTTACGGCGGCGAGAATCGGCACCGCTTGAGTGGTTCATTCGGTGATCAAATTTTTTGGTTTGTTTTGGTTGGATAATGATGGGCGCGTGTCTCTTAAAATGTGTACTTGGTTTTCTCTTTTCACCGCTTGGTTTTTACTAATTTGAGTAAAAGTTAAAAGGGTTTCCCAAACTTGAGGAGTGATCGTGATTGATGAAATACAGAGGTTGAAGAATTGTGATGCTTGTAAAAGAGAGGTATGATGTAAATTTGTAAATATGACTTTACATTTTGTTCTGAATTTTATTGATAACGAGTGAGAAACCGAAAATGTTAGTTCTACTTGTGAAGCTAGTTATTATTCTTCTAGGTATCCAATTGCATACAAAAAATGATCGTTTATGTTGAAAATATTACCATTAGCAAATGTTAGATGTTCATTTGATAAACTTTGATGATCACATGATGTTATGTTTTGTACGTGTAAAGATTTTTACTTTTTTGAAGAAGTTTTGTACTTGAAAAGTTGTAAAATGACATTTAGGGATCATTTGTTTAGATATGAGCCTATGTGAAGCTAGACCACTCTAAGATCATAAGTAGTATTGGTTGAGACTTTTATACTATACATATGTGTATAATATATATCAAGTCGTGAGTCGTCCGATCATCTTAAATTTTAAATTGCTAAACAATCAAACAGTTCACAGCTTAATGAATGTCATATAAATATGTATAGCAGCCGAACCCGTCTTTGCTGGATGAGCTTGTAACTTACGAGTCATTCCATAAAAAATGATATCCTAGCCTGTCATTTCCAAGCTAGATCAATTAAGGGATTGTTTGGACAACTTAATTAGTATAAACCCAAAGAACCAAGGGCGGACCTCAATGGGAGCACACCCAGCGGCCGCTGGGTGGAAAAAAAAAGGGACAGTTCATTTTTATTTTTCTACTGGGCACAAAAACTGAAACCCAAGTACCCAACCTAACTACCCAAGCCCAACCTATTTGTTTTACTCTCTTCATCTTAAAAACCACCCATTTGCTGAGCACACCCATTCTCTCGTTCTCAGTTTTTTTTTCTTCCT
>NC_020493.1:378022-388247 GCF_000184155.1 Fragaria vesca subsp. vesca | reverse complement strand
CTTAGGAAAAAACAAATCCACGTAATTATGGTGAATGCATGAATGTTCAGTGACTAATCGAATAAATGAGCGCTGATAAGTTTTCTCTAAATCAATATTTCTCTTGTTCTTTTCGATTAGTATAACTCTCTCTTGTTCCTATTGAGAAATCACATGCAGATCGCAATAATGTGTTAAGAGCTTTGCCAGGTGCAAGTGGCATGGGCATGGGCTTGGATTTGAAATAAAGATTCATAGCACAAACAAGTTTAGCAAAATTCACTAACATAATTAAAATGGAAAAATCCAATTCAAATAATTTGCATAGTGAGGGCCAACTACAGATCCAATAATTTGCACGTACTGTGACGACTGATGAGGGCCGAGTACAAATAAATATATAATAGTGAGGGCCAACTCCTTGAGCAAAATATTTGCAAAGAGTAGTGCTAGAAGGCCTTAATAAGGCTTATGATTTATGACCTTAATTCTAAGTGGCATGCCAAATTACATATCCACATAATCAAATAAAAAAATCATGCTATGTCATTTTTAGGTAAAAATACAATCTTATCTTTTCATATCCAATGGCTCTAGATTATTTTGTTTTTATTCTATAAAACGATGTTTTTAAGCCATTTTTTTCATTACTCATGCTTAAATTTAAAATGTGAAATATATATATATACATATATATATAATTATACTCAGTTTGAAAATATGAACTCATTTGAATATATATATATATATTTGTTTTCAAAAAAAATATATATATACACATACATAATTTTTTCAAGGAGAAACTTATACATATATATATATCTATATATTTGTACCAAAAACCTTTATATATAGTTCATCCAATATAAATTCGATAGAGATTTTTATTTTTTATTCATTTTTAAAGTTCGATGGTGAATTATATATATACATATATAAAGTAAAAAAATATGGTGAATTATGAAGTCTAAAACTATTTGATTCACAAAGATAATTTTTTTTATTAATATCGTAATTATGGCCCTAAATGGAATGAATTATTATAATATAAAGAAATGCATTTAATTTAGTTCATGTAAGGTAACAAAATCAACTGCATAAAAATAGTAACTAAATCATCTTGATGAAAATAAACAATAATTATTCGAATTGATGCATGAAATATAGGAATTGAATAAGTAAGAAACTATAATGAATCAATGAATTGATGGTGTTTTGGTTTTAGATAGATCGTTATCAATAAATTATGGTATATAACTATATATGCCTATATGTATTAAGATCATACGTATAAAGTGTTATGTACCTTTTAATGCGAATATGTCATTAGGAAAAGTCCCCGGTGAACTTGTACTTAGCTCATTATTAACTACTTAATATATTTAATTTTTAAAGGGTTTAGGGTTTAATATATTTAACCCTAAACCCTAAACCGTTTTTAAACCCTAAACTCTAAACTCTTATCCCTAAACCTTAAACTTTTATCCCTAAACCCCAAACTTATTTATTTCATTTTAGTGTGAATACGACATTGAGCTAGGATACGTCACTGGTGAACTTGCAGGTAGCACATAATTAGCTACTTAGTACTTTATTTATTTATTTAGTGTGAATATTCCACTAAAGAGAGGTTTATAATGAACTTTAGTAGCTCATTGTCAGCTATTTAGTACTTATTTGTTTAATGATTATTACGTACTAGCTCATCATTAACTATTTATAACTTATGCTTATCATTTTAAATCTCAATGTGAATAATGATTTCTATTTGAATATTTGAATGTGAACTTTAATGTGTATAATAACTTTTATTTCAATGTGAATATGTCATTAGGGAAATGTTCAAAGTGAAAATTACTAGCTTATTATCTGCTATTTATAATTTTTTGTTATTATAAGACATGTTTAGGACTTTAAATTTCAATGTGAACAACAACTTCAAATTTTAATGTAAATAATGTCTTCTATTTCGATGTGAAGTTCAATGTGAACATGCTATTTGGGAAAAGTTCCAAGTGAACATTATTAGATTATTATTGGTACTTGTAACTTATTTGTTACTATGTGACATGTTTATGACTTTGAATTTCAATGTGAACAATGACTAATTTTATTTTAATGTGAATATTCTATTAGGAAAAAGTTTCAAGAGAACATTATTAGTTCATTATTGACTACTTAGTACTTGTTTGTTACTATAAGATATGTTCTTGACTTCAAATCGCTATATCAATGATGGCTAGCTTCTTTTTTCAATGTTATTGAAATCATCATTGGATACCTAGTACGTATTTATTTGTGTAGAACAGCATATTAGTTTATGTTAATGTGGATAATGACTTCTATTTTGGATATTTGATTCATTAAATGAAGTACACTTCACACTTAACATACTTATTCAATCATTATATCTCATACCTATTCAATGAAGTTCATCTCTTGCCAAAAAAAATCTCATGCTGAAGTCCATCACAATATTTCGTGAGGTACTGGTATAAATGGGTATAATATATTTTCTTTCCATTTTGTAAATTTAATTTAAGGTTTGATTTTTCTGATTAATAAGGAGGATCTGTGTATAGATGGCAATACATATACTAATAGTATGGAATGTTTGTATATCCTCTTATAAATACGGACATGTCTATATAGATACCATATACCAAATATAATTTATTCATAACGATCTAATTAATAATCACACCAAATTAACGAATAATTATACCAAATATTATTTATTTAAATCAAGATGATTTAGTTACCATTTTTATGTTGTTGGTTTAGTTACCTTACATGAACTAAATTAAATGTATTTCTTTATGGAGTCAAATATTATAATAATTCATTACATTTAGGGCCACAATTACGATATTAATAAATAAAAAAAATTATCTTTGTGAATCCAATAGTTTTAGACTTCATAATTCACCATTATTATTTTTTACTTTATATATATATAATTCACCATCGAACTTTAAAAATGAAATATAAAAAATAAAATCTCTATCAAATTTATATTGGATGAATTATATATAAATGTTTTTTGGACAAATATATAGATATATATATGTATAAGTTTCTCCTTGAAAAAATTATGTATGTGTGTGTGTATATATATATATATTTTTTTTTGAAAACAAATATATATATATATATATTCAAATGAGTTCATATTTTCAAACTGAGTATAATATATATGTATATATATATATATTTCATATTTTAAATTAAGCATGAGTAATAGAAAAAAATGGACTTAAAACATTCTTTTATAGAAATAAAAACAAAATAATACTTAACGACCTATTGGATAATAGAAATGATAAAGATTGTATTTAACCTAAAATAGACATAGCATGTATTTTTTTTATTTGATGATGTGGATAAGTGATTTGACATGTCACCTAGGATTAAGACCATAAATCCTAGACCTTAGTAAGGCCTAGAAACTATTTTCCTTTTTTAATTGTCTTAATTACCCTTAATTAGGTAGTTTAGTTATAGCAAATTTACCCTTAATTTTGTTAATGAACCCCCTGTATTATAGCCAAATCTGTTTTCGTTCAAATATTAACATTTATCAGTTCAAACTTAAACATTTCATAGGTTTAATTTTGTGTTATCTAATCATAATATCATATATATATATGTTACATTTATTTTCCATTTAGTTAGTATTCTTAATGAAATTCACTGCATCTATCTTCTTTAATGAAATCCTGATTCCGTCACTAGGTGGTTCTATATGTGTTTCCAGCAGACATGTTATGCCCTCCAGCACAGCAGAATTTTCCCAAATATAAAGCATTTTGTTTCTTTAAAAGAATAAAATCTTATTTTCCACATGAAACAAATAATCATTTGCTTTGATGAGCTTGAGCTAAGATTCATAAAAACATTTGGGAAACTTTATTCTGTACTTGTGACTTGGATGGAGATGGACGCTGATCATTGGACTTAATAGTAGAGTTGCTTCACAGGTAGTGAAAGTTGATGCTACACTTTTTCAATTTGTGATTATGCCCAATCAACTTCTCATTTCCAATGATGCAATGCTTATTGTTAAAGACAAGCTATATATTCCCCACTTATACATCATTAAGATTCTTTCCTCCCGCTTCTATTATGCTAACCATCATTCTCATTTGCTTTTCCAAACAAAGCAACTCATTTTCTAACATTACAACCAATCATTAACCATCACCACAATCAAAGCATCAAGTATTAACCCAAAATTAAGTAAGCTCGTAATTCATTAACATCCAAGTCGTTGTAGTATAGTGGTAAGTATTCCCGCCTGTCACGCGGGTGACCCGGGTTCGATCCCCGGCAACGGCGTTTTTTCTTTTCTCTCCCATTTTCCTCCTTCCACTCTCAAAACGACGTCGCACTGCGCACGTGCCCGCGACACGAGCCATGAAATTCCGCGCGTGCCAAACCGGCCGAGAAAAAAAAGGCAGCGGGTGGTGGCGTTAATGCGCCAGTGCTCTTCTATCTGAGTTTCCGGGCCCCAGATGGGACCCACTCCTCTCCCCAACCGGTACAGCTATTTACTTCGGTGGGGGCCCCACACCCATCACCACCACCACCACTTTTTTCTCATTCATGGCTGCTGCTCCTCCTCCGCCTACTTCTTCTTCTTCTTCTATTTCTCCACTACTACTGCTACTACACTCCTCTGCTTCTTCTTCTTCTTCTTCTTCTTCTTCTTCTTCTTCTTCTACCCAAATGCCCTTCTCTCAGCTCCAGCTCTAACAGTATTACTACCAAACTGTTGGTGTTTCTGTGACTGAGCCTCACTACCATGTCTTGTCTACAACTCCTCCTCATCTTGGTCCTCTGTGAGTAACTCTTCTACTTGTTTCCTATTCTGGGTTCCAAACCCATGACCTTGAATTCTGCTAATTGTTAAGTTTGAGCCAATGCAACTGGGATTCTTGGAGAAACTCATGATTTGGGACCAATTTGATGACTAGGATGTTCTAGATTTGAGTCAAGCATCTATCTTTTAACTAGTTCTGTGACTTACAATGCTCCTGTTTGTGTAACTGTCTTGAAATTTTGCATATTAACAGTTTGTGATATTAATTTGTGTAATCATTGACATCTTGGATTGTTCTTTTATAGGTGTCCATGTATCTTGTTGCTGCGGTTTGGATCCTCGTAAAGATTCTGTCTTGACAATCAGGCAAAGAGATAGTATGTTACCTATGATACCTCCAACCGCGGCTCCCAAGCCATTTCTTCCCCTTCTTGCTCCTTCGCCATTGGCACCCTTCACAAACATTACTGTTCCGAAAGTATCAGGTATTTGTTTCCCTTGTCTAAATTGTCTAGCTGAATTAGATATCCGTAGGCATTGCGAAGGTGTTGTCTTGTTGCTGTGGTCACACATTTATGCTGTTGATGTGTGGCTTTTAGGACAATGTTTGCTGAACTTCAGTGCTTCCGAGAGTTTGATGAGTACGACTGCAATTGATTGTTGGTCGGTTTTTGCACCATTGCTGGCGAATGTAATTTGTTGCCCGCAGTTGGAAGCTACTATCACTATCCTCATTGGTCAGTCCAGTAAGTACACCAATGTGCTTGCTTTAAACGGGACGGCTGCAAAATACTGTCTATCAGATATAAAGCAGATTTTGGTTAGCCAGGGAGCAAATGACACCCTTGCTCAAATATGCTCAGTTCGTTCAACAGATCTCACGGATGCATCTTGCCCGATCATTGATGTAACTGAATTTGAGGAGACAGTGGATACTTCCAAATTGGTTGCTGCGTGCCAGAAGATAGACCTTGTGAAAGAATGCTGTGCCCAAACATGTCAGAATGCCATATTAGAAGCTGCTACGAGAATTGCTTCGAAAGCTTCTGATCTTTTGAGCACAGACGGTGGTCGTGTCTTACCTGATCACATAAGTAGAGTCAATGACTGCAAAAACATTGTCCTTCGCTGGCTGGCAAGTAAATTCAATCCTTCTCATGCCAAGGAACTTCTAAGGGGGCTCTCAAATTGCAAGATTAACAAGGGTGAGTCTATAGTCAGCCATTTAAATTGGTTTGAGTTTAATATGTTAAAATGTGGAGTATGTCTTCAACTAATTTGATTTGCTTAAGCTCTGAATTATCAGAACCCATAGTTAAGACATAAGAGAATGTTCTATATCTTAGCGAAATTAATCTTCTCTATTTGTGTTTGATGTGCAATTCAGTTTGTCCCCTGGTCTTCCCCAATATGAAACATGTTGCACTTGGCTGTGGGGATGAGATAAGAAACCAGACAGCTTGTTGTACAGCAATGGACAGCTACGTCTCCCACTTACAAAAGCAGAGTTTCATAACCAACTTGCAAGCTTTGGATTGTGCTGCATCACTGGGAATGAAATTGAGGAAATCAAATATTACCAAAGATGTGTATAGCCTATGTCATATAAGCCTCAAGGATTTCTCCCTTCAAGGTTACTGCTTTCTTCTACTCCATTTTTCTTTTAGCAAACTAAACATTTCTTATCATGATACTAATTCAATCTTGAAATGTCTTCTGCATGTCATTGTGATGACAATCAACATTTTGTACATCTCAGTTGGAAGTCAAGGTAAATAATTTTTTTATTTTTTTACTATGAAACTATTGTGATACTCAAATAATAGCTTAGCATTACCAAAAGGTGGGCTCATTGTAGATCAGGATACTGTGCCCTTATGATAATGTTGCAGAGGGCCAGCCATATTATCTGAATAATTAGGTACAGTTTATGAAATTATATGCCAGCTTCTTAGCTGTCTTTACATGGATTGATATGTGTTAGGGCCCTATATACAAGGCAGGTACTGTCAGGATATGTCATTTTTTTATTGTCTTAGGTGTCTCCTGAAAATGATTTGTTCTTCCTTACATCATTGGACCGCGACTAAAACTTGATATGCAAATACTTTTGGGTGGTGTGCTGAATATTTTTTTGTTCTGTACTAATCTTTGTGTTTTAATCTTCTAAACTGACATATAATGTTCTTACCCTTTTGCATATGATAGCATCCGGATGTCTTTTGCCAAGCTTGCCTTCAGATGCAATATTTGAAAGTTCAGGGGTCAGCTTCCTTTGTGATTTGAATGATAACATTCCAGCTCCCTGGCCCACCTCTTCTCAAGGAGCAGCTTCAACATGCAGTAAAGGTATGTCACTATATACTCTGCATTTGGTAATTTGTTATACATTAACCTTGTACATCCTTTCTATCAGCTTTAATACTTTCCTATGTCTTGTTATAATGATTACTGCCTGAATTTTTCGGTTCTTCAGGTGTCAAGATTCCTGCACTTCCTGCAGCAGCATCTGCAGAGAGTGGTGAGTACAGCTTTCATTTACCTTTGTAGCATCATTTATCGCCTCAATGCTAATTTTGTTATTATAAGCAGTCCACCAGTCTCCTACTGCTGTTCAAAATTCCGAACAGCAAAGTTTAAACTACAGTTTGCCTACATGTGGACATCTCACAGTAGTTCTTGTGTATTACGTGACATTTTTTTTTGAAAGGGTGGATTACGTGACATAAATCTTTCATTTTTGAATTTGCTTTCCTTACTTTTCAGTTGTTGCTGAGTACAACCTTCAGTCCTTAACCATGTGTTTTAATGTTTGCCAGGCTATTACAACAATGTTTTGATGCTTTCTCTGTTCATTGCTTTCGCGATGGCCCTTTTGATTTTCTTGTAAATGAGTTATCCCTTGAGGAAAGCTTTGTCATTCCGTGAAGAAAGATTCATCAATGTCTTCAGAGGATGATGCAAGTCAACCCCATTCTAGTCGATAGAAGATTGTCGTGAACTGGGGGGAGTTAAACTAGACGTGAGGTCATTTTAGTTTGTGCTGATCATATATATTCATTCATGATTCTTGCCTTTTTCTAAAAAAAATTAGGAAGTTGAGGGATAAGCTTGTATTGTAACTGATATAATCGAGAATTCGAGATTGCATGTAACTCGGATTGCAGCCAGCCAGCCAGCCAGAATATATTAGTTTTATGTTCTGCTCTCCATCATCGCTTCTGGTTTCAGTCCTCCTTTCCAAGTGTGGTACACTTAGACACCAAAGCCCTTGTTTGGATTCAGTGTTGCAGCTGAACCAAATCCCTGGCCGGTAGAGTTTTCAGTGCCGGTGATCAGTAGTCTAACTGAAACTATATCAATCAATGCATTGCATGTAAACTCGAAAGCAGTAAAAGTAGAATCGATCAATTACCAATAACGATGGAAATCAGTTTGGTCCTTGCTGTGCTCAAGCCTAAACATGCAGTTCTGGGTTTCAAATTTCAACTAGTATAGTAACTACTACCTGTAAGTAGAGCAGATTTAATGCTGTTGTGAGGAAGAAGATGGACGTTGGAGAAAATAAAGGTTTGGTGTACTAAAATGACAGGAAGTCGACCAAAGAAAAGCTGCTAGTTAATATGAAATCACAAATCTGTCGATGTTGCTAGGTTGTTAGCTAGGAGAAACTAGAAATTGGCCAAGTCCACCCATTTTGTCAAAATGTCGCTGTATGCATTTATCTATTTGATACAGGGATCCAAGGAGATTATTAGATTGCTACTGGGGAGAGTCACACCTAAAATGTGTACAGAATCATCTGACTAATTGTACAGGATTCGAGTCAAATCAACCTCTCCTCTCATCTCCGGGTGAGTTAGATGATCGATAGAGCTAGCTATAGCATGGAGACCAATCAATGACAATGAACCCTTGTTAATTACCAATATTTTGAAACACTAATGAGGACCAATAAGTTGAGAACTCGCTATAATATATACCGACTGTTCCAAGACTCCATCACAGCGTGAAATCAAGACAATGTTTAAGCTGCTGGCTGCTCCAGCAGTACGTACGTACCGAATTAATTTCATAGCAAATCGATCACTGCATTAGCCGCCCTCTCATCTTCTGTGGCTAACTTGGCAATCTTGAACTTGCCTGCTCCTTTCTTGGTAATTATCACCGGATCGCGGTGTCTACGTCCTCATGGTAAGTTGGCCGGTAACATCAAGATTCGAGACCAATATTTGATTACTTGAACTCAATCTCTTTCGCTTAATTAGTAATCAGTAACACTACTTGAACTCAATCTTTGATACTGGGAAACAAAGAACGATATATATCTAGCTAAGTAATTCAACTTCATATCGATTATACGCAAGGAGTAAAATATCGATGATCATGGAAATTTCGATGGTTCGAAAAAAGGAAATCTCGATGGATATATCGAGATAATATCGAATATCGATAGAAATTTTACCAAATTTTATCTAAAAGTTGTATATTCGACAAAAAATAGACTAAATATATAATCTCGGAAATATATAAAAATTAATATCAATAATTGTAAAAAACAAAAATTTTAAAGAAATATCGAGGATATTTTAGATATTTTACTCCTTGATTATACGTACATTAATTATTTGTCATATGATCAAAACTCGATGCCTAACTGCATGTGATATCATTCATACGTCCTTGTTTGGTAGTAGAAATTTAGCTAGTCATCGTCGACATGCTTCATATCTAGCTCAAGTACTATGGTCCATGCACATGCATGTATATTATATCGAGCTAGTAACCTTTATACTAGTGAGCTCCTTGTTGAACTCTCTGATGAACAATGCTTCCAAAATTGACGCCGAGTAAAAGAAGTTAAATTACGCTACATCGATCGAACTTCCTTTTCCAGGAATTTGTAAAGCGAAGAAAAGAACATTGGCCCTATATATGCTACTGAGAGATTGCCACTCAGAAATAATAATGGAAATTACGCTACATGTGAGACGGCGATCATGTGAGGAATTTCAGGCAATGTCAGATGTTTGTGAACTTATTCATGTAGATACTAAAGGGGCAGAGTTTACATGGGTGAGACGGCGTGGTTTTCGTGGTAATGTGGAGCTAAGATTAGATAGAAGTCTTGCTAATTTGAATTGGATGGAGGAATGGGATCAGTTTGACTGTTGCACCTTACCCAGAACTTGCTCTGATCATAATCCACTACTAATGTCCTTTTCTAAGTTTACAGGGCCTCGTTTTAGTCTCTTTCGGTTTAGAAAAATGTGGTTGGAGCATAAGGATTTTATGAGTTTTGTCAAAGGATGTTGGTCCTCTACTACTTCGTTTGGTTGTCCTTATTCTGTCCTGCAATGTAAGCTGCGTACCTTAAGGAAATCTCTCCGTACTTAGAACTGGGAGGTCTTTGGGGATGTTCAT
>NC_020493.1:375630-376664 GCF_000184155.1 Fragaria vesca subsp. vesca | reverse complement strand
TTCTTCGATGAGTATGGTAGAGTTTCAGGTCAAGTTATCAACAAAGGGAAGTCTCAGGTTTTTATTGGAAATAGTATACATTCAAGGCGGCATTCTATTTCGAACTTCTTGGGTATTCCCTTGGGGTCTGCTCCATTCATGTATCTGGGTGCCCCTATTTTTCATGGCAAACCTCGTGCTTCTTATTTCCATCAGATTGTTGACAAAATAAAGATAAAGTTATCGAGTTGGGTGAGTTCTTTTTTGCCAATGGCAGGACGTTTGCAGCTTATCAAGTCTGTTATTTTTAGCATGTTGGTATACACTTTTCAAGTATATGAATGGCATGTGTCTGTGGTGCGAAAAATTGAGGTATGGTGCCGAAACTTTCTGTGGTCTGGCTCAATTGATAAAAGAGGGATCCCTCTTGTGGCTTGGAAGTCTTGTTGTTCCCCAATTGCAGAAGGTGGCTTGGGGCTCAAACAACTAGTTCTGCTTAATCGATCTCTCTTATTGAAACGTTGCTGGGAAATCTATACAGCTCAATCTGAGGGTTGTGCTTTTATTCGCAATCGTTTCTCTAGACGGAAATCTTATGCTCCTTCTTCTATATGGCCTGGTGTTCGTCAATTCTGGAAGACTGTTCAAGATAATTCTCAATGGTTAATTGGTTCTGGGAATGAAATTTACTTTTGGCGCGACAAGTTTATGGGTAGGCCAATAAATGAGTTCTTTGGTTCTAATGTGTTGATGCAGGATAACTCAGATTTGGTGTCGAAATATATAGACAATGGTTCATGGAATCCTCCTCCATTACTACAGTTGCACTACCCAGCCTTATGTGGTATGATCAATCAAGTCCCTGTGTCAGAAGATCCTTCAGTTAATGACAAACTTATATGGACCTCTTCAGCCTCCGGTGAGTTAACCGCAAAACAAGCCTATACTTTTATGCGGCATTCTTCTAATCCAGTAATTTGGGGTAAGAGATTATGGGCTAAATATATCTGCCAAGAATGTCTTTCCTAGCATGGAAGTGTTAAGAGGTAGAGTTA
>NC_020493.1:277301-374520 GCF_000184155.1 Fragaria vesca subsp. vesca | reverse complement strand
AACAAAACATTTATGCTGTTTGTTTGCCTATGTGGATTGGAGTATCTAATAAGAAGAGAGCCACATGTCCGACGGCGATAAGTTTTACCGGTAGAAGGTGGCCGGCCCTGTACTGCCGCCACCCATTTTTTTCTCTGATACGGTTGCTCATGATTCTTTCCTCTTTTGTAAAAAAAAAAAAAAAAAAAAATTCTTGAGAAAATAAAATATCAGAAGAGATAAAAAGCCTCAGACCACACAAGCCACTCACGATATATAATTATATATAAGTTCCATGTCAAGAAAATTCCCATGTTTCTTGGTATGTTTCTAGTTTAAATGTGATTTATTATTATTATTTTTTCTGCAAAGAATTTGTTGTTTAGTTAAGGTTTCATATGGCGCTAAGCACATATAACAGCACACACCATATATGTGTAGTATAAAAGGAGGATTCTTACAGTTGGAGCACTACTAAACTAGCTAGGTAGATATAGCATGGACTACTCCAGTGATGACAATGAGCTCTCCGAACCCATCTTGATTAGCAAAAGATCTTCATCTGTTCAACCAGTGAGCTCGGAACTGGAAGAAACGCTATCCAACACTGAACTTCCGTACTTCCACCGTCTTCGGCGTGCGACGTGGGTCGAACTGAAGATTCTCTTCCGCCTTGCCGCTCCGGCAGTGGTGGTTTACTTGCTCAACAATGTCATCTCCATGTCCACCCAAATCTACTGCGGCCATCTCGGCAATCTCGAACTCGCTGCCTCTTCTCTTGGCAACACCGGCATCCAAGTCTTTGCCTACGGCCTCATGGTACGTATGTGTATGACATGATACTCTTATGTGTATTTATATGCGTACTAATTTAGTAAGTAGTTGGTAAACAGATTTGGTTAGCAATCGTCATACCACTAATACATAGAAACGAGATTTACGAAATGAATACTAGTTTAAAGAGAGATGGACATGTCTATATCTTATGTGTACATGTTTTGATGAACGCAGCTTGGAATGGGAAGTGCAGTGGAGACACTGTGCGGTCAAGCCTATGGAGCACACAAATATGAGATGCTAGGAATATATCTGCAGCGTTCAACAATCCTGCTAATGGCAACTGGGATCCCAGTTATGTTCATCTACATCTTCTCCAAGCCACTCTTGCTTGCCCTAGGCGAATCGAGCACCATTGCCTCTGCCGCTGCCATCTTCGTTTATGGACTCATCCCTCAAATTTTCGCCTACGCTTGCAATTTCCCCATACAAAAATTCCTTCAGGCTCAGAGCATCGTGTTCCCGAGCGCGTACATATCCGCGGCCGCGCTCGTGGTGCATGTGGTGCTGAGCTGGGTGGTGATTTATGAGTTGGGATGGGGGTTGATTGGCGCATCGCTGATGTTGAGCTTTTCGTGGTGGATTATAGTGGTGGCGCAGTTTGTATACATACTGGTGAGTCCAAGATGTAAACGTACTTGGAGAGGTTTTAGCATGCAGGCGTTTTCTGGGCTTTGGAGTTTTTTGAAGCTGTCAGTTGCGTCTGCCATAATGCTTTGCCTCGAGACTTGGTATTACCAGATTATCGTTTTGCTTGCTGGGTTGCTTGAAGACGCTGAAATTGCCTTGGACGCTCTCTCTGTTTGGTAAGCAACTGTCTTTCTATATACTAATTTTCTTCTTGACCTAGCTCTTACAATATATTCCTAATTTTCCTTGGTACTAAAGTTTTGGCCTTTTGAGACCAACTAGAAGATTTCACAAATATTTGCTCTTTCTTGCACCACCAAAAATGGTACTGCTATTTGTGGTGGTTACTAGCTAGGCTGAAGGTAGCTACAACAACTAGTCAATAATCTGTGCTCTGAACAATAGGAAATGTCTCTATGCTATGATCATCATGATCTATTTGTTTTTAGTATCTTTGATAAACATATGTGACGCTAGCTGATAATGACAATGTTTCAAAGACACCGAATGATCTAATGGCCAGAATACTTAACTAGTGCAGCATGACCATATCTGGATGGGTGTACATGGTTGCTGTGGGTTTCAATGCTGCTGCAAGGTCAGTTACCAAATCACCAAGTTTGTGCTGGATAATTCTTACATGGTTTTGCAGATATATGTGATCTGGATGCTCATATATAGTCATATAATGAATGAATGAATGGAACAGTGTGAGGGTTGGGAATGAGCTCGGGGCAGGTCATCCAAAATCGGCCGCATTTGCAGTAATAATAGTGACATCAAGCTCGTTCATCATCTCCGTAGTGTGTGCCATAGTTGTGCTTGCATTACGAAATGTGATAAGCTACGCGTTCACTGAGGGTGAGACTGTGTCCAATGCAGTCTCAGCCCTATCTCCTTACCTTGCTGTCTCTATTATCCTCAACGGCATCCAACCTGTTTTGTCTGGTACGTCTCCTGCAGCTTCTAGCTATCGTTTTCCTTGACTATGTTTTTCTTGTCTGTTTTTTTGTTTTTTTTTTTTTTGCCAATTTTTCTTAGGATAACTTAAACCCTAATGCAGAGACCACATACGTTGCTACAGAAAAACCATCTAAATTAAATGGCCGCTCTATTACGTGGTCCGTCTTGAAAATTTTGCCTTTGGAAAAGAAATAAAGAACAAGACGTTCATCTAGACCTAGCTAACATTCGTAGTGAAGAGTTCAAGTTTGTCTTTGCTTACGTACCAGTACTGTGGCAAAAGAACAAGTTTTCCAAATCCCCATCACTTTTGATTAAGATGGCCAGTAAAAACCCTTTCAATACTCGATCATTATCGTTTACACTATAGGAGATTTTATATACATTTACTCCAATAATTGATATACCAAAGTGAGAGATTCATGATCGATCAGCTAGTGATATTGTTTGAGTGGAGGCTGTGGAGCTGAAGAGGCCAGTCCAACTTGATATACCACAATGTGGCATCTGGTCCCTTCTGGACCAGGGGACGTTGTTCGATTAATCATGTCTAGATGCGACATATATTCTGCCGTGATTATCATATTATTTGATGTTGAATCTCTAATTAGCTATTTGAAGTGCTACCATCAATCACGAATGTTAAAGTGCTATTCTATATGCATGCACGCCTCAAAGAAATCTAACAGTCAAGACGCTCAAATATGTGTCTCCCATGCATGGGCTTGTAGTTGAACATCAAGGTCCTTCGTGGTCTTGCTTAATTTGTTTAGCTAGGGTTTTGTTATCTTGTGAATTAGAGCTGCATGTTATTCATAACTAAATTATTTTCATTTGCTGGGCTCTCTAAAACAAAAAGGGGTTGCTGTTGGTTGTGGATGGCAAGCATTTGTGGCATATGTTAACGTCGGGTGTTACTACATTATTGGTATTCCTCTGGGCTGTGTTCTTGGCTTCAAGTTCGACTTTGGAGCCCAGGTATAACTCTTTTTATTTAATTATACAAGTGTATGAACAAATGTTAGAAATCAGTGGTTTACACATTTTATGTTTGTTTGTTTAGGGAATATGGTCCGGCATGATAGGAGGGACGTTTATACAAACATTGATCTTATTATGGGTCACATTTCGGACTGACTGGAAGAAAGAGGTACTTAATTAAGTACTAATTAGCTAGGACTGACCAGTTATATACATGTTACTTAAAACCATGCACATAATTAACTAATTGTTACCATGCAGGTCGAAAATGTAAAGAATCGTTTGGACAGATGGGATGACAAGAAAGAGCCTCTTCTCACAGAACAGATAGGATAGTATATATATGATCCTTCACTGTTTGTTTACGTGCATGGTAAATCTTTTGTATTGCTTTGATCGAATTCGAAGAAATGTATTTCATTAGTACTGTTTGTTCAAAGATCGAGAGAAAGAATAAATTGGCAACTACTCCTCCTCACTGTCCAGTAATCCAGAGTACACCAGTCCCAGTAGTCCCTACTCTTAATTGCTGGGTTTGGAAGGACTGGCCAAGTAGTCGACCACACCAAACAAAAGATTCATGTTTTTGTTTTTTTTTTTCTTTTGTAAAAGATAATCTTCAAGTGATAATGCTAATCTTATAGGGTTGACGATTATATTCCTGACATGACGAGACACTACCAAAAGTATCAATAACTCTGCCAAAATACGCCTTAATTCCCTCATTCGATCAGACTCTCCAAATCTCAATCGATCATACATCTTTTTAGAGTGGTGAGCTGTTGGTCAGTAGCTGACCAGGCGATCAGTGCTGCATCTTTTTAAGGGAATACGACACATCTTAATCATATAAGTAAACAACACAATCGATCGCACTTGCATAAACTTTGCGGTAAAACTATGAAAACTCAGATCTAGATACTGACAAAGTTGAACAACACCAAAATACGTACAGCACCATACGATCTTTGTCTCATTGTATATACTTGATTGGATATCAATCAATGCTGCCTGCTTCATATATATAGTCCCACGTACTGCAGCACATATCCACCGCAAGCACTACACTATGAGTCATGAAGAGCTCCACCAACCCATCTTAGGCTCTGAACCCGCATATGAATCATTAGCCTCCGCTAGTCATGGCGAGGAGTCGTCATCGCTCGAGAAGGTTCTATCCGACACCCAGTTGCCGTACTTCAAGAGGCTCCGGTTGGCCACATGGATTGAACTCAAGCTCCTCTTCCGCCTTGCTGCCCCTGCCGTCTTCGTTTACGTCGTCAACAACACCATGTCAGTTTCCACCCGTGTCTTCGCCGGCCACCTGGGTAATCTTGAGCTCGCAGCTGCTTCCCTCGGCAATAGCGGCATCCAACTCTTTGCCTACGGCCTCATGGTACAGTATATATCGATCTAACAATAATGTCTAAGCTCTTTAAGTTGTATATGTAAGTGTTTTCGTAGAAAAATGTGCCTTTGAAAACACTCTAATAAGGGTTTACTGTAAAGAAACTTATGTTTAGTTCTTCTTCTTTTCATATAGTTAGGGATGGGAAGTGCGGTGGAGACTCTTTGTGGGCAAGCCTATGGTGCCCAGATGTACGACATGCTAGGCATATATCTCCAAAGAGCAACAGTAGTCTTAAGCATCACAGGAATTCCACTCCTGGCGGTGTTCATCCTATCCAAGCCCATATTGCTCTTATTTGGCGAATCATCTGCCCTAGCCTCTGTCGCCGCGGTTTTCGTCTACGGTCTTATCCCACAAATCTTCGCTTATGCTATCAACTTCCCCATCCAGAAGTTTCTCCAAGCCCAGAGAATTGTGCTTCCAAGCGCCTACATATCTGGGGCTACTCTTGGGGTGCATTTGCTGCTAAGTTGGGTGGCTGTGTACGTATTGGGGTGGGGGTTGATTGGTGCCTCGTTAGTTTTGAGTTTGTCTTGGTGGATCATCGTAGTTGCTCAGTTCGTGTACATTTTGACAAGCAGCAAGTGTAAGCAGACATGGAGTGGGTTTAGTTTGCAGGCGTTTTCTGGGCTGTGGGAGTTCTTGAAGTTATCGGCTGCTTCAGCTGTGATGTTGTGCTTGGAGGTTTGGTATTATCAGGTGCTAGTGTTGATTGCTGGCTTGCTAGAGGACCCTGAGCTTGCGTTGAACTCTTTGGCCATATGGTAAGAAACTCTTAATTAACTCTTACATGCGATATAGCACAATATAGCAGTTCAGATTAATCTTGACCAAAAAATAGCAGTTCAGATGAAATTAACATCCATTAAACGAGTATTATATCGATCACATTACAGTAAAGATTTTAACATAGTTAGATGGGTTGACGTGACATTGCATTTCCAACTTATAAATAACCAGACAAGTTATGGTACTGGGAATGTATATCCTACTTTTATTTTACATGTACTTGAACAAAAAATTACAATGTTATGAATCAAATTACAACATTGAGAACAAATTTACTAAATTTATTTACACTATTTACATGAAGTTAAACAAAATTACAACTATGACAACAATTTTTTCAAAAAGTTGTAAAATGGTTTTACATTTTGTAATTACAATTATTAGAACAAGATTACAAACAATACGATTCAGCATTACCATTTTAATTACAAATATGTTGTCACATTTGTAAATTTAAGTATCACATAAGGGTAGGTACCATAGAATTTCCTTATAGGATAACTAGGAATATAAACGACTCTAGCTACATGATCACAAAATAAGGACATGCACAAGCTAATTAGTTGTAACAAAATCTTATCATATATATGACCTTTCCTATAATGCCAACCAATTATGATAATGCTGATAGCTACATAGAAATAGATTCCAAGAAATATGTGGCTAGTCTCTAATATATAATTAGTGTATTTCACAAAAGAAGATTGAAACTTCAACATCCATGTCTTTCGATCACTACTTTAGAATCAAGAAAATGCAAGTGGAGCTAACTTTCTATGCCACACTTTCTAATTAAGTGTAGCTAATACTGTTCGAGATGAATCTAATATTGGCTTGAATTGCCAATAGCATACTGGTCTACGTACCCAAAGTTTCTCTGGCAATATCATACTGGTCAACAAAAGTTTCTTCCATGTCGTCATGCCCGTTTCTTATATATGTATATGTATAGATATTTTTATATAAACTCTTGATTTCTTGTGTCTATATATTCTACTCATTCGTCTGGAGCTAATTTTCGTCTGAAGCTAATTTGTTTTTATCTATAGTTACTTTTTTCATCTAGTTATCTATAGCTATAAATTTTGAGGGATGACCAATTTTTTTATGCCCAATTCACCGTCTTTTTTTTTCCCTCGTATAATCATAGGACCATTCTCACAACTCACCTCAGGTCTTTAAATCTCAGATCCGGCCCTGCATGTCGTAAGTATCAATAGCGACCATTGATAGTTTTTTATCAAAACTTGCGGTTCACCTAACGAATTTATTGAGAATAAACATATGCTTACCTACCTTTGCTTCTTGAAAAGGACAAAATGGGGGGACAAAGAAGAAGAAAAAGAAAGTCGAAACTACTTCACCTTATTATACGTACGGTTCATCCGTAAACTTACATGTCTATAGCTTAATCGATGGTTTATTTCACCTCGTTGCAGCATGGCGATAAATGGAGTATTCTTCATGGTTTCGGTTGGATTTAACGCAGCAATAAGGTAATGTTAGATTATTAAAATTATAACTGTCATTGTTAAGTTGTTAATGAACACATATATATATATATATATATACGCAGCGTGCGAGTAAGCAATGAGCTAGGTGCTGGGAATCCAAAGTCGGCAGCATTCTCGGTTGTGATAGTAACACTGGTGTCATTGGCTATTGCTATAGTTGAAGCTGCCATTGTGCTGTTGCTGCGCGATGTAATCAGTTACGCCTTTACCAGCGGCGAAACTGTGGCCAAAGCCGTCTCTAAACTCACTCCCTATTTGGCTGTCACTCTAATCCTTAATGGGATTCAACCTGTCCTCTCGGGTTAGTTCGAATTGGCAAGGAGTAGTACTGTTAGTGTTTTATTAATTCACTACTCTTTTAATCATTCTTTGGAAGTTATCTTATTAAAATGATATGCATCCTTATTGAATATGTTGTTGTGATCGATTTGCATATATCTTATTGTAGGGGTGGCAGTAGGGTGCGGATGGCAAGCCTTTGTGGCATATGTGAATGTGGGATGCTACTATGTGGTTGGAATCCCATTAGGCTGTGTTCTGGGATTTAAGTTCGATCTTGGTGCTCAGGTAAGTACTATATATGCACCGCATGCACATTTTGGAGTCAATGATATATAGAAAAACAAAACCCAAAAGCCTCACAAATTAATATGTGGATGCAGGGAATATGGTCTGGGATGATAGGAGGAACATTTATGCAGACCATCATCTTATTGTGGGTAACATTTCGTACAGACTGGATCAAAGAGGTAATTAACTACTTACATATGTGACTTCAGTATCTTCACTACAACAATATGGGGCAAAGGCCATACACAAGGTGTGTGGCTTTTAGAGGTGTTGTAAATCACCTTATATGTGGCATTTTCCCTCATATCCCACCAATATCTATACTAATACTCTAATTTGCCACACAAAGTGATTTGCAACACCTCCAAATGTCACATACCTTCACACAAGATGTGTGGCATTTGCTCTATATTGTTGTAGTGCTTGGATTATATATACCGATACGATTTTGTTGTGAAAATTGAATCGATCTGATTGTTACAGGTGGGCACGAGTAGAGATCGTTTGGAAAAATGGGACGACTCTAATAAACAGCAACAGCAACCTCTTCTTAAAACTGATCAATCAACAAGTTCATCGAGGGCACAAGTTTCCAATTAACAACAACAGTTGGCTAATCACTGTGGGATTTCAACTCTATTTTATTAGGATTTGATTATCAATTTAACTTTATTTGATAATTAGTAAGAGAACTGATCGAGGAAACATGTAAAGTACACCCCGCGCCCCGGCCGATTGTATCGCATGCGGCAAAATAAGGTGGAAATCAGTGAGATGTTTAAAGAGCGTGCATGCCATTGATGCCAATATGCCAAGCATGAAAAGAGGGAAACAATATTCTAATATAGCACACAAAGAGAGCGGCAAACGTGAACTTGATGTGCCCCGTAATTCTAATTAACTTCTCTCAAGTTATACTGCAGTTTAAGCAACCTAGCTAGTTAATTAAGGTCATGTCTTCTTATTAGTCAGCAGTGACTTAGATGTTTAACTAACAACTTTAAGGTAATGAGTTCAAAATCTCACAGACATATATAGGATGCGTGAGTTATTAATAAAAAAAAAGGTCATGCCTTCTCTCAGTTATGCCAACTCTTAAAATTATGTACGATCAGAGATATATAGCACATCAGTACTCACAACCTCTCTAAGCTTATCAAGATTCCATTGACGTCCCTCAATAAGATAATCAGCCACCAACTCAATCATCCATATATATTGAAAAGATCTATGCATTTACCAATTGTAGTACTTCGATTCTTGGACCGTGATAAATTTATATATATGAGACTAATTTAGCTGGTTAAGATAGTTTTGGGAAATCTAGCTAGCTAGCAGAGCCAAGCCATTCCAATGATTCCATGCCAATGCCCAAACATTATGCAAAGATTCTATGACCATGAAGGTTGAGAGCTCAGTCAACTATGACACAGTACGGCCGGCATGGTATGGAAGACTTAGAGAAAAAAAGAAAAAAAAAAAGGATTGTCTACAGGGAGTTGACTTGTTTGGCATAAAACTATGAATAGTTTTGATACATACATATCTGCTATCCCATTACTATCCAACCAGGCAAAATAGCACTTCAATACATAATGCAGCCATGTTCTGGGTTTCATCTAAGCATGTCAGACAGATCCATATACACTGCAAATGAGTCTTATACTCTTATAGAGCTATTAGTATAAAGGTCATACATAAAAAGAGACGAAATCAAATTAAGATCTCACGCTATATACTGTGAAACAATTTGAGAATCAAAACCAGAATTGTCCAAACCATGCAAGCTCGTATATATTTCTGAAAACGATGGAGATCGAAGAAAGTTTAAGACGTACAACACAAAGTTAAACTGCAAATTTACAAACGTTGAAGGCTGGCAATGGCTCCTCTACGCGGCCAAACAAGCTCTTGCAAGTTTTCAACTGCCTAGATACTTGTTTATAAACGACAACTCTTGCTGCAGATATGCTAAGCAGCATGCTCTTCCTCAACTTTTTCAGTCTCATCCCGAACTTAACCTTCAATTTCCGTATTCTAATCCTCAAATTTGAAGGCCTTCTCCGATACTCGGCTTGCTGCATCACCTTGTAGACCAAGAACCGCGCTCGTCGATGAATCACCTCTTCCGGGTCTTCCTTATCGATCTTCGAGTACCCATTTCGCTTCCTTACACCGGCCATTGAATTTTCTTTCAAGAAAATCGAGCAGCACTGAGCTTGTGAGAGAGAGAAAGAGAGAGGTGTTGTGTACTGTGTAAGCTCAAATGGTGCTGATTGGATTTTATAGAGGGGATTGAAGAGTTGGTAGTAGAGGTAGGGTATAAGAAAGGAGGTCATCTTTGATGATGAAGCAGGGCATGTGCACTGCTCATTTTAGTAGAAAATTGAATACAGTATTAAATAAATGGAGGAAAAACCTGCAGGCATTGAGCTGGCCTATAAATCATCAACATGTTGTGAATTAATTAAGTAAAACCTGCTCTCAAATTAGAGAGGATGACATTAGAAAAACTTCCTCTTCTTTAATTATAATTTGCAGTAGCTACAAATAGTCACCAGATAGTTGGTTTTTTGCTAGCAAATGACCAGATATTTGGTTTCTGTATTTAATTCAAGCATACAATTCAATGGGTTAATTAACAGATCGGGACCTTAGGGTTTGGATCAGATGCCAATGAGGAACAGAACTAATAGTCGATTAAAGAAAGGGAAATCAGAAATGTGGTGACATACATATATATGTGTACCCAAACCATGTGGTAATTAAGGTGATCAATTTACATAAATAGAGCAACGATTGTGGCTGGTATTGGGAATGAAGTTCAGGATTTAAGTATAGATTCGTTCATGCATTTGCTCTAGTACATGTATTAGAACAACCTTGAAACTTGTGTAGCATAATCATCATCAGCGTTTAGATATAGGTACATGAATGTGGGTGTGAATTCTTGTTAGAAAAACGCTATGTCATGATGTAAGTTGAGTAGTGATGATCCAGAAATCACTCGTACATCATGAGGTCAAGATAATGTAGCCACAGCCGTAAGGCAAAACGAATAAGTTAGGGTTGCATGCATCCGTAATCGGGGATATGTTTTTTTCATGATCAGTGCATGTCATGTTACTTGTCGTTAAATCTAGTATGTTACCAAATCAGAAATGAACAGGGTCGGACATGAGATTTGAAGACCTGAGACGAATTTTGAGAATGATGTCCTCTAATAGTCATACGACAAAAAATAAAAATAATGACCATTGTCAAAAGAAATTTTGCCGATTACAAGATATATATAAACACAGTAAATGTGCAATCTTGAATATAAATTTATGAAATATTCTAATATTAGTCAAGTATAATAAACGCAAGAAACCGAGAAAGAAAGAAAAAATTAAGATTTTGATGCCCTCGAATTTGTAGTGTCTGAGACGGTGGCCTCTCATGTCTCCCCTCAAGTACGGGCCTGGAAATCATATCGATCGGAATTTGACTTGTCAATCCACATACATATTTCGAATAATCAACTCAATACAAAATTTTCAAAATCATTCTAATTTCCATAGATAAGCAAGCACACCGTCAAATTAGTACAATGGAGCTTGGAAAAGTTGCAGGCTGCAGGCTGGCCATGCCGGCGCGGCCATTAGTGGGTGGCCTTTGAAGTCAAACAGGGCAGAGAGAAAACATGAGGCTTGCCATGTATAGAACAGACAGAAACCTCCACCGGCGTGAAGAGATCTTTGAGAAAACAAATAGAATATATATGGAGTCAAATTAAAGAGAGTGATGGCTTTGAAATATACAAAGTTGTTGGTTACGCAGGCTCTTTCCATTTCAATTTTCAAGTCAACCCTGAGAACCCTAACCTCCACCGGTCTCGATCTGCCTGATCGACAAGAACAACAGCAGTGACAACGTTATCATTTTTATAATTTAAACCTGAAAATTATGTAAGTGTATTTATATATATCTGTCATCTAATATTAGAAAAAGATGACGTTTCATCCATTACTGGTGAGTATATTAGCACTCCATGCCTGCATAATTGCGTTTAATATTTTGGCATTTTTGTTTGTTTGGTTGTTTTGGTTCAATTTCGTACTTCTTCCCCTCCACGATTCTTTTCTTGTGGTGATATAAACAATTAGTAATAATTCATTTGGTGTGAGCTAAGCTTTTGAATGATTTCATATAAATTTTTATTTAAACATCCGGTGTTATTGTAAGAGAGAAAAGGAGAACGCATGTAAGATGATTAAAAAGATAAAAGATATAATGATATTTAAGTTTTAATGTTGTTGTTGTTACCTCTAAACATAGCTAGAGAAAAACAAAAGTTTTTGCATATTGACGATGATGCAAGTACACAGTGTAATCTTAAAAATTTGCACGCAGTGACCACCACGTATTAACTATTAATGTCATCTCGTCTCAACCATCCATGTACATAGTATCGTAGTCTCATAGTATCTATCGTAGTGCACTGCGCTAAAGACTCTCTGACAAGAGAATTAGGAAACAATCCATGTTCATGCAGGGAAGAAAAGAAGAAAAGAAAGAAACAAAACTTGTATCCAAACCCAACAGTTCAAGCCCTGCCCAATGTGTTGCCAGGTGCAAGTGTGCCCGAATTCTTTTCACGGGCTCGTCACGGCCCACAACTCTTTATGGCCCTCTTTAGGTGGAATTGTTTTTGTTTTTGTTTTTTGTTTTATTTTTTTCTATTTAAAAAGATGGAAAATGAGAATGACGCTCACTACAAATTTTCACGATAGATCGATGAAAAGTTGAAAATTGGGCAATGTAATAGACGCATACTAATAGCATGAGAATAAACCATAAAGGTAAGAAAGCACAATAAGTTGATTCCATAATAGAAATAACTTATAAAATGACTGAATGAGTGAGATATTGGAGAAAATTAAGTTCAACTCATGCATCAAAGCATGTTGTGAAACATTTATTCTCCTTAACTATTTTAACAGTAAAGATTTAAGGGCTCTTCTGATTTAAAAGGAGCGTGCATACTATGTTGTTAATATGACATGTATTATCCAGCAAAATTGTTATAATTTTCTTTTTTAGTCTTAAGACAAAAGACACATAGCTACATTTCATTAAATAGTTTCACATTCGAACTAGCATATAAATTAAACTATAGACAACATATGAAATTTTAACATTATTAGAGAATGTAAAATGCATGAATGGTCTTTCATGAGAAGAAAGGGTCAAAACAAATTCTCATTCGCATTAAATTATGAGAGTATGGTTACTAAAAATAATGTATGAATAAAATCTTTGCGCACTCTTATTTTTAATTTGTATGGCTTTACTCTCGTACACATAGACCTTCCACAATCATGAGTCATGACTATTCTTACGGTCTTACCTAGGTAATTTCAGCGAAACAAAACTTTTTTATACATGGTAACTTTTCTCTGACAAACACACAACACCCCTCTCTTTTTCCCGAAGTCCCAAACACGCCCTTAACTCTTGAAACAATAAGAACTTAAACCTCTCTCTCATATCTCTCGGATCCTAAAAAAGCCCAATATGACTACCAAATCGATCCAACAGCTTCTCACTCTCCTCAACCCTCCTCCCTCCACCCCCTCCGTCAGGCCCGAGACTCCGGCCACCGCCGCCGCCGCCGCCGCCGCCGCCGCACGCCCTCCTCCTACTCCGCCGCCTCCGAGCTCCGACGCCGACCCCACCATCTTCATCCCCAGCTACTCCAGCTGGTTCTCCTTGGACCACATCTACCGAACCGAGGTCCGATCCCTCCCGGAATTCTTCCACTCCCGCCCGCCGGCCAAGAACCCTAGCCTCTACAAGTACTACCGCAACCACATCATCCGCCGCTACCGCTCCAACCCCGGCCGCCGCCTCACTTTCACCGACGTCCGCAAAACCCTAGTCGGCGACGTCGGCTCCATTCTCAGGGTTTTCAACTTCCTGGAGGCTTGGGGATTGATCAACTACGCTCCGTCGGTCAAGTCGCTGAAATGGGAGGAGAAGGAAGCCAAATCCGCCGCGCACGGCGGCGCTCAGTCGCCAAAGATCGGGGTTAAAGACGCTTCTGCCCCTGCTGCCAAGGACAAGCAGAGGACCTGCGACGGCTGCAAGTCTCTATGCAGCATTGCGTGCTTTGTTTCCGAAAAGGTGTATATCGTTCTTTCTCTGCTGTGTTGATTTTGGATTGGATTTGATTTGATTAATTCGAATTTCGTAGCGAAAAGGACTTGAATTTGTATTCATTGGTGTAATGTTGGTTGTTTTTTTCAGTATGAGATGACTTTATGTGCGAGATGTTATGTTCGTGGGAACTATCGGGTTGGTGTGAGTTCTTCGGATTTTAGAAGGGTTGAGATTAATGAAGAAACTGGGGATGGTTGGTCAGATAAGGACACATTGCATTTGCTAGAAGCACTTATGCATTATGGTGATGATTGGAGAAAGGTTGCGCAACATGTTGGTAGAAGCGAGAAGGAATGTGTGGCGCATTTTCTCAAGCTTCCTTATGCTGATAAGCCGATAGATGATTTGGATTCCGAGAAGTTGGATGGTAGTGGTATGAGTCCAGTGAAGGTGGGGGATGGGGATGGTGAGGTTGGTTTGGAGAGCAAGAGGATGCGTCTCACGCCTCTTGCAGATGCTAGCAACCCAATTATGGCTCAGACTGCGTTTCTGTCTGCTTTGTCGGGTGTAAAGGCTGCGGAAGCGGCTGCTAGTGCCGCTGTGAGAACCCTGTGTGAGGCGGATTATGAAACAAGTAGGATGACTGTTGGACCTCCGGGGGTGAGTGGAGGTGATGCTGTGATGAATGGAGACACTGAAGCCAAACTTAATGCGATGGGGGGCGCATTTGTGGATGCGAATTCAGAACTGGAGAAGGAAGGGCTGGGTGTGGAGAGAGCAATTACTGGCATTACGGAGGTGCAGATGAAAGAGATTCAAGATAGGATTGTTCGTTTTGAGGAAATAGATTTGCAGGTGGAGAAAGAAAAGCATCAACTGGAGCAAATGAAGTCGATGCTGTTTGTGGATCAGCTTGTGCTTTTGTCTCATAAAAGGTCTGCACCTAAAACCAAAAGCTAGAATAGCGATGCGGTATTAGAATGCAAAATTGATGGACTTCGCGTAGTTCAATGTTCTACCTAGAAGACAGATATCTTATTATTAGCAGTGTACTGAAAACTCGTATTATTCAAGGAGGGACAGCTTAGATTCTCAACACAGAGCAATTTCGCCTTTGCATTCTTCTTTGCTTGTCAATACCTAACTGCAGGTAGGCTACATTATTCATTTATGAAATTTAGTTTAAGCAGATATGTGTTTCTATGAATGGTGTTTGGATTCCTGTATGTTTCATTTAGATTACATAAACACCATCTTTGTGCAATCTATGAGGCGCCTTATTTTTATCAATGAAAACTTACAAGTTTCCGGTATCTGAGTTTTGGCCGAAACTGCTTAGATTGATCAGAATGCATGCAATTCTAACACCAAAACTGTAGTCCTGTCCGATGGACCTGAAGTACTCTGTTTTTCTATACCAGCTGTAAACACAACTTAGACTCATTCTTGAGCTTAAAACGTAATTCATAACAGGCACTTCAATGCAAAATCAGGAGCAAAGTTCTGTCGCAAAATGTTTTGTGCACGTTATAATATGCTTCCCATTTCCCAACTCAACAAGTTACTGTGGCCAATTTGGCAACAGCCACATTTACATCAAATGTTTAGTACAAGGTCTCTTGCAAACTATTTGTTTACACTCATGGACAAAAAGATTGAACTTCCAACATAACTGCTGCAAGAGACCTTCTATGGCTAGGTGTTGGCAGCAGCTTTATCTCCAATAAGCATGGAATCACACTGAGAGGAATTTCGAACATTATCTGCCTGCGAAAAAACCTGCACAAGGCCCTGATAACAGTTCCTTGAATTCCCAGCTGATAATCCTGATATACCCTTTGAAATCATTCTACTCCGTGTATTATTTCCCTCGTGTATCATCTTTGTACCGGTATGTCTTCTGATAGTTATCAGTCAAAAGCCACCAAGTATATATTTCATTCTGCAGTTGCTCTCCAATATATTCCACTGCTTTTCCTGCAATATAATTTGTGCATATAGCTTGATGAGATTATAATCCATAGCATTAGCAGTTACAAGAAAGTTGAATTCCACTTTTGGCTATAAAACTTTAACTGGTTCTGTACAATCAAGTCACCAAGTTTTACATATGTACGAGAGGATAATCATGTTGAGGCATCCTGCAGCCACTGCAACTGTAACGTCCATCCTTCCCAGAGAGGAGTGCAGCAAGTTTACAGCAAGTTAATCCAACATTTATCATTTCTTTGCATATGATGTTCACAGCAAGTTTCTTAAATCCTCAAATGGAGGGATGGAGTTAAATGAATCAGGCCAGTTTAAACAGGAATTAATGCATCACATTAGCAAAAGTTGCTCATGTTCTATTAAAGACAATGATGAATGCTATCATACATCGAAAATATTAATAATATCAAAGAAACTAGGGAACTTACCTTTCAATAGAAGGATATGTGGTGGCAGAAGATCATAGTAACTGGATATGGCCATTACTTGCATATTACTTAGACAAAACAAGCATGTATATATAAGATGATGATCATCACAACTGAAATGGAAATATGAATGAATAATGCGTTAGTATCAAGAACCAAATTACCAGATATCTATCGGGGTACTCAATTTTGATGTTTGGGATGTGAGAAATCTTGGGCCACTCGCTTCCTTTGCCTTCTTCACAACATCTGGCAAGCTTCCAACTTCCTATAATTTCAAGACTCTGAAGGTTTGATCTTCGCAAGTAGTCTGGCAGCATGTGGAGGATTCTGCAGTCCATAATTCTTAAGCTAGAAAGGCATGGCATTATTGTAATGTCAGAATCTTCTTCCTTCCACCCCTCCATTCCGTTCCACTCTTCCAAATTATTCAATCGCCAAAACAGGAGCTCTTTTAATTTTGGGAACAAAATTGCACGTCTTGATGATTCTATTAATGTTTGAGCTTCTTCTATTCCCAGGAATTCAACTCCAATCTTTCTCACTCTTGTATAGCTCACTGAGAGCTTCTCAAGGAATGGCAATTTCCCAAGAGGAGGCAAAACTTTACACTTACAAGAATCAAGACTAAGTACTTTCAAATTGTATAAAGACATCATCCAAGTAGGCCAGGTAGTGCCATCATACCATTTAATCTCTAAAGAACTTAAATCTTGATGTGGCCGTAAGAGTAACAAAATTTCTTCATTGCCTTTTCTTCTGCTGTAGTCCTCATTCCAAGAATCAACTCCCAAATAGAAAAGTTTTTTATTCCACAAACGTGCATTCTCAGCCTCTTTGACATCCTTCCAATCCCCCAAGACTTTTATGGTGAGAATACCCTGAAGCTGGTCCAAGCTTCCCAAATCCCCCAGCTTGAATGCTTCATCATCTTCACTGCCATAAACAGGGCAGATGTCTAGTGTTTGCAAGCTTGTTAATCTGCCAATCCCTTTTGGCAGGTAGTTCAGCTGATCACATAACTGAATGTAAAGATGTCTAAGGTTAATCAGCTTTCCCATGCTCTTAGGAAGTTCTTTAAGAGCACTGCAGCGAAGAAGGCGCAAGGTTTGCAAATTGAATAAATTACCTAAGGTGGTGGGTAATTTCTTCAAAGATCGATTGAAAGACAAGTCAAGATACCTCAAGTGTATCAAATCACCAATGTTGTCTGGAAGCTTATGGAGGCCATTGTGACTCAAATTTAATGTTCTTAGACATCTCAGCTGTGAAATCAACGTCGAGTCTATGGCAGAAATTTTGCAATTGAAAGTTGTGAGAGTACGCAGATTCTTGCAATTCTGAAATGAAATAGAAGCTGGGAATGGACCCTCAGGTGCAGACATTAAGGTGAAATGGCGCAACTTATTACTCACTAGTAGCTCTGTTATGTTGTTTACACCAGATAACTCCATAATGAAACATTCTTTCTTGGTGAGCCACTGCACAAAGTCGTGAACAATATCATGCATTTTGCAACACAAAGTAAGCTTGTCAACTTCAACATCCACAAGATCTTGGAAGAAAGAGCGCATTACCAAGTTATCAAAAAAGATCTGACCTACAACTTCTTTCTCATGATTCCCTTTTGAATGAAGATAGTCTTGTGACATCCACAGCTCGATCAAGATATTCTTATCAAATACATAATCTTTTGGAAAAGTAGCACAATATAGCAGACAACGTCTCAAAGCAGGGGCCAAATCATGATAACTGAGAAATAGTGGTTGAAAAACTTGTTGCTCAAACTCTTCTAGGTCCCAAATCTTACTGTCCAAAACATCTTGCCACTCTTTCACCATCTTTTTATAGCGCATGAGACTTGCTAAAGTCTTTGCAGCAAGTGGCAAACCCTTACATTTTTTCACAATTCCCTCACCAATAGCTCTGAAGACAGTAGACTCATCCTCTTTCTTACCAAGAAATGCAATGTGATTGAACAATGACAAACAGTTTTGCATACTCAACTGCTTCAAGGGCATCATATGAGTTGTTGCTCCCATCATAATAGCGACCTCCTTTTTTCTTGTGGTCACAATTATTCTGCTACCTTCACCACAATTCTGCATTAAAGGTAGCTCCAATTGTTCCCACTTTGTATGATCTTGGGTCCATCCATCATCCAGGACAAGGAGAAACTTTTTCCCCTCAATGGATTTAGACATACATTGCAAAACAGCTTCTAACTCATTTGAGTTTGAAATACCATTACCATCAGCGATGGCTTTGGCAATCTTAATCTCATCAAAAGGATCCGAGACACAGACCCATATTCTCTTCTCGAAATGCGCTTTAACATTTTCATCATTATAGACTAGCTGGGCAAGAGTTGTCTTACCAACTCCTCCCATGCCTATGATGGGGATGACAAGGAGTGCCCTCTCTTCTTGACTACTCTCACTCAACAATCTGCTTATCAAACCATCTTTCTCATTTTCACGACCAAAAACTTTGGATATATCAACAAAAGATGAACTTTTCTGTCTCTCAGGTTGTTCCGCGATTCTTTCAATGGATTGTAGGTTATATGCTTGCCTTTGATTAGCAATGACAGTTAGCTTATCATTCAGATCCTTAATTTTGAGAGCAATATCACGACGAAGAATTACCCTACTGACTTGACCAAAACAAAAGCAATGAGAGGGAATAGAGAACCACACCTTCTTCTTGGTAACAAGAGCAGTTTCTTCTTGATTCTCAAGCTTTTGTCTTAGAATTTCAGTGTTCCACTCATCCAGCACGTCATCCATCTTACAGGACACTTCCTCCAGCTTATCCAACCAATTCCTCACGCTTGCATGCTTCACTTGCTTCTGCTCTGCATCCTCAAGCACAGCTTGAATTGCTTCAAGATTTCCAGTGAATTCTTCAACTTCTTTCTGAACATCCAAAACCAGTCTCACCTCTTTTTCTGTGTATTCATAAGTTACTGAAGCCAACTTGTCAAGAAGCATCAGGACGAGTGCCTCAACCATTGTAGATTTGTAGGTATTAGAATCTGGATTACAATGAAAAACGATTAACAAACTGCATGGACCACCCAAAACCAATAAACCAAATAAGAAGCTGAAGCTTACCCGGAGCTCAAACTCTCAAAGGGATGCTCCAACTTTGATCAAATGAACTCAATTTCTCCAAGATCGATTCCCCCTTCTCTGATTTTCTTCTTCTTTCCCTACTTCCTCTGCTCTATATTTCTCTCCAGCAACAAGTCAAGTCAAGTCGGCATCCAGCGACAAAATGTCATACACTCATACTCAATTAAACAAGATTGATTACATATGCAATGACGTTTTCTCAAGTTTCAGCCACTGTTCAGTTCAAGGCGGTATTGCTCTGACTTAAAAAAAAAACTGCTCTGCTGTATTACGAAAATAATCAGCTGTGAATTAAAACAGTTTTGTGTTTGGTAAATATTAGTTTTAAAAATGCTGTCAAAATAAAATTTATTAATTTATAGTGTTTTTAGTGACAACTGTTTTTAAAAATAATTTTCAGGTTGTTTTTACAAGCTGCTGTCAGTAACCTGTAATTTTCAAAAAAAGTTGTTTTCTTTCATTTACCAAACACTATAAAATCTAAAAATTCCGATATAAACTGATTATTTTAAAAGTGAAGCTGTACCAAACTAGGCCTTAGGTAGATATGTTGTTCCTAGGGGTGTTCTGCTGTTTGAAACTTAGAAAAATGACACTTTTTAGAATTAAATTCAGTTTACCCTCGTGAGGTTTGGGAGTAACTTCATGTTAATCTTTATACTTTCAATTTCATCAGTTTACCCCTTAAACTTTTGAATTTTCCTCAAGCGTGACCAAATGTCCTATATTCTGTCCAAATAGAACGTTAACTGCTGATAATTTTAACATTAACTGTGAGGCCAGTATCTAGAATTTGGGCAAATCGGACCTTAATTGCTGATAATTAAAGGTCAATTCAAACGGAATATGAGAATTTGGGCACGGCATACAGAAATTGAAGAGTTCAAGGGGTAAACAGATAAAAATAAAAGTGTAAGGACTAACATGAAATCACCCCCAAACCACAAGGGGGTAAACTGAATTTAATTCCACTTTTTAAGTATCGTTTCGTTTCTGAGTTTGATTTACGTTACTTTAACACCATATCTGAGTTCACTTCTGTTTCTTTTTGTGCCGGAGTTGGTGTTATCAGAACACCAACATGAATTTTTATTCTGCCGAAGCTGCTTGAATTTCACAGAATGAATGCAATTCTAACACCAAAACTGTACTCTTGTCCAATGAACCTGACGTGCTCTGCTTTTCTATACCAATCTAAAAGTAAATATAACACAGAACAGTACAATGGGCAACTTTGACACATTCTTGAGCTTAAAACGTAATTCATAACAAGCACGTTAATGCCAAACTACAAGCAAATTTCTGTCACAATGTGTTGTGCACATATCTATCTCCACAAGTTGGCAACTGATGATACACATTTACATCAAATATATATGTACATACTTATGCATATTCTAGCCATCTTATAACATTTCAAAAAACAAGGTCTCTTGCAAACTATTCAGTTACAGCCATGGACAAAAAGATTGAACTCATCTTACAAGTATCTACCCCACTGTTCCTTCAAGCTTCAAGCCAATCAGTTGGTTCACCTCAGACCCAAATTCGTCAGGAAGCTCATTGAATACTGCCTGGCAAAAACCAGATATCATGGCAGCCATGGCTTTCTCATAGTCTATTCCCCTTTGCTGAAAGTAAAATAGCTGGTCCTCACCGATTTTGGAGGTACTGGCTTCGTGTTCAATGCGAGCTGTGGGATTCTTGACCTATTAACAAGTACGCAATGAATTCACTGAAGACAAAGACTAATAGTATATTCCATGACAGTTTTACATAACAGGAGCACTAACTGGAAGAAAAACAACATAATGGAAGAACATAACGATTAAACTGACATTTACTACCAAAACAGCAAATTGCAAAGTGATTATTATGGTTGTAAACCTCTAAACCATTATCAGCTGATATTAAAATACTAGTAGCATGTTATAGTTAATCCATTACTGATTTGCTATAAACTTTCACCTTTAACCACACTTCTATGCAACAATATGCTTGTAACTATGTACAGTAACGGTTGGCCTCTATGACCGTGAACACTCTAGTCTCTAGATGATCAAGGGAAGACTAAGATAAAGACCAAATCACTTCGAATTGCTAGAACCTGTATAAACCTTATTGAAAAACGCTAACTATTTTGTTAACCATGTGGATTGCATCTGAAACAAGCAACCTACATATAAAACATCAGGCCTTCCATCTTTAAGAACAAATCAACAAAATTATCCAAGCCAAATACATTTGGCAAGGGTATGGACATGCTAAACCCAATTATGATGATTTTTAGGAGCTCTTCCAAGTGACAGAACTCAAAATTCTCAACTTGATTCTTTTTTATGACTTTCACGGTTTTCCAACTTTCAAAATCGTAAAACAAAATCGGGTTGAGACTTCTGAGGTCTGTCGAGTCTAATTTTGCTTAAAAACCAATGGGAAGATTTTAGCGAGAAATTGAGGACATGAGATTTTGGCCAAAAAATCGTGTGCTATAACACACAATTTCAGGTGAAAATCATGATTTTGGACAGCAAAATTTTTTGTTGGAAGAAATGCTTCAATATCATGGGAGAGTAGCATAGAGTAATGCAATAATATCATCCAATGAAGAATCATCACACAATAGGCAAAGTTGTATACCACTACCACTACAGAACATCACCATCATAACACCATAACCAAAAGAGACAAGTTCAAAGACAATTACCTCAATGTATGGATAGGTGTTGGCAGCAGCTTTATCTCCGATAAGCATGGAATCACACTGTGAGGAGTTTCGAGCATTCTCTGCTTGTGAAAAAACCTGCACAAGCCCCCGATAACAGTTCCTTGAATTCCCAGCTGATATCCCCTTTGAAATGATTCTACTCCTTGTATTCTTCCCCTTATGTATCATCTTTGTACCAGTGTCTGCCTGCTGATAGTTATTAGTCAAAGCCACCGAGTAAAACTCCCCCACAGAATCATCACCCTCCAGAACAACACTCGGATACTTCCAAGTAATCGCAGACCCGGTCTCCACCTGAGTCCAAGATATCTTCGACCTCGCCCCTGCGCACCTCCCTCTTTTAGTAACGAAATTATAAATCCCTCCCTTCCCTTCCTCATCCCCAGCATACCAATTCTGCACCGTGGAGTACTTAATCTCCGCCCCTTCAGCACAATACAGCTCCACCACCGCGGCATGAAGCTGGTTCCGGTCATAAGAAGGAGCCGTACACCCCTCCAAATACTCCACAAAGCTCCTATCCTCCGCCACAATCAAAGTCCTCTCGAACTGCCCTGTCTCCAGCGCATTAATCCTGAAATAAGTCGAAATCTGCATAGGACATTTAGTATCCTTGGGTACATAACAAAACGAACCATCGCTGAAAACAGCAGCATTCAAAGCAGCATAGTAATTATCCCCGGCCGGCACCACCTTCCCCAAATACTCCCTAACCAAATCCGGATACTCCCTAATCGCCTCCGAAATAGAACAAAAAATCACCCCAGCCTCCTCTAGAGTCTTCCTATGCGTGGTCGCAATCGAAACACTATCCAGCACAGCGTCCACAGCCACATTCGCCAGCCTGTTCTGCTCGTTTAACGGCACCCCCAGCCTCTCGAAGTACTTCAGCAGCTCCGGGTCGGCCTCATCCAAGCTCCCTAACGTCTTCTTCTGCGTCGGCGCGGAGTAATAACACATGTCCTGGAAATCCACCTTCGGATAGCGGTTATCGGACCAATTCGGCTCCTTCATGGCGATAAACTTCTCGTACGCTTGCAGGCGGAACTCGAGCATCCAGGCGGGCTCCTGTTTGATTTGGGAAATCAGGCGTACTGTTTCTTTAGAGAGCCCCTTAGGGATCGAGGTGGAGTCGATTTCTATATTGAAGCCGAATTTAGTGTCGTAGTCGCGGTTGCGAAGGAATTCCTCAATAGTAAATTTCTCTGCGGACTCGGGGGAAGGGGTGGGTTCGACGTCGGCGCGGACTTTGAGGATTTGCGAGGAGGAGAAGGAGGGTTTGTGGGTTGGGAGGTTGAGGAAGTTGTGGGGGTGGAGGAAGAAGGGTTTGGGGAACTTGGGGGAGTCGGGAGTGGGTTGGGGAGAGAACAGGGAGATGCTGTTGGCTAAGAGAGAAGACATGGCTGGTGCTCTCTGTGCTGTGTGGTGATGGGAATCGGAGACGAGTGTGATTTTGTAATGGAAATTGAAGATGGAAAATGGAATACGTAGACTTTTGTGGCCATACAATTGGTATAGCTGGCTCGTGTCTGACACGGACCGACCTTTTGTTTTGGGCTTTTGGGCTCGTGGGTCTTGTGGTGTGCCCGCGTTGTGTTCTTGGCCCAATGTTAAAACATTTTCCAAATTTTTCAGAATGATGTCAAACATTTTCAGTTGTTTGAATGGTTATTATCACTCCGGTTTGTTTTGGGGAGCTATGTTGCCGACGATTAAGAAGTTTGTTGTATTTCACTTTGGATATTACGACAGGCAGCCGCAACTTACATTTACTATATTATTATGCCGTCTGACGACGCCTTACTGTTTTTTAGAACAGTGTCGGGCTTGGGCCTGCATCTCGCCGTTTTCTAATTCTTTTTCTCGCTCTCTCTCGATCTCTCTCGAAACTCCACCGAATCATCTCTATCAAGAGATTCAGCCACTTCCATCACTTTCCAGATCTCAAGCTCTCCTTCCCTCTCTTTCGTCGCTTCCTTCATCGGTTTTGCCCTTTCTCTTACTCCGCACACCTTTGGAAGAATTAGGCCTGGGTGTTAGACCTGATATTTCTCGAGCGATCTCTCTTCTTCTTCTTCTTCTGTTCTCTGATGAACAGTACCCGCACCCGTCCACAATTTTTTAAAACTAGTAGTTCCTAAATAGGTATGGCAATGGCATATAGCCATATACTACTTTGGTGCTACCCACCAGTCCCTTCTCTGTATGAGAACTTGAGAAGCAATATGAAACTTGTAGATACCTAGGCTGATTCTATGAGTAACATTAATTAACAGAGCTACTTATTGAAAAGAAAATAGATGTAAAGAACATGAGAGTTCATATGAAGCGGGGCAAAAAAACAACAAACTTCATAATTGTCTGCAAGATAACACTCCAAAAGAAACTGGAGTCATAACCATCAGACAACAAAAAAAAACATGAACATCATCCGAGAAGCATAAATTGTAACCCAACTGAAAAAACCCGGCCTAACCAGCTTAGTGCTATGGTAGTGCTAAGATTGTGCAGGTGGAATGGCATCTGCAATGTCACATTCCATACTGTCAATAGCACCAGAAGGAGGTTCACCCATGGCTGAAGGAATGGATCCTACAGATGCAACAGTCTCTCCCCCTAACACCTGACTCGGCTTCGGTGTAGCCTCTTCTTCCATCAGATTCTCAACTGGTTTACTGGCAGCAATTGCAGGTTCTGCAACTAGGGGAGTTTGGTTGATTTCAAGATCTAGGCTCTTTACCACATCCTGAACCAATGTACTCTTTTCAGAACCCACATCCTCAGGTTGAATTTGAGGATCCTTACATACAGTCTCAGCTCCCAGTATGACAGAGCCTGGTGCCGATTCAGCAAATACAGGAGTTTGATTTATTTCAACGTTCACACTCTTTACCTCATCGTCAACCAATTGACTCTTTTCAGTATCCACAGTCTGAGGTTGAATATGAGGAGCCTTGCATACAGTTTCAACACTTGGTACGGTAGCCATTGCAGGAGCAGCTTCAGCAAATAAAGGAGTATGGTTGAGTTCAAAATCCAGGCTCTTTACATCATCCTGAACCAATGCACTGGTTTCAGAACCCACAACCTGAGGTTGAATTGGAGGATCCTTACTTACTGTTTCTATGCTTGGTACAACACCAATTGGTTCAGATGATTCCTCCAATAATTTTTCTGTTTTTGATTCTTTATTGTCCTCTACACCAGTTGGCTCTGTTATTGTTGTGGCCGGTTCAAATTCCACCAACACTTTTTCCTGTTCAACAACTTCATCATTCTCGGACTTTGTCGTTACATGGGTGGATTGGTCATCAAGTACAGACGCCAAAGGTTGCTGTGGTATGGCTTTACCTCCCAAGGTAGGGGCATCATTCTTTGGCAAATTATCAACCGGAGGAGTCACAAAAGAGGATGACTCTGGGATGCCAGAGAAAGATTGACTTCTAAAAGACTTCTGGATGCATTGGCTTCTAAGAGTCTCCGGGATGCCAGAGAAAGATTGACTTCTAAGAGACTCCGTGATGCCACACTGAGGAATACAGGGTGGAATTTGGTCTGGAACTGCAGGTATTTGCTTTTTCACCTCAACAGGTTGCTTGTTACTTTGCTCTGATGGCTGGGCAGAACCATAAAGATGAGATTGCATGGTCACAGCTGGTATTGGAACTTCTTTTCTTCTGCACATCTTAACATTTGGAGCAACATCATTTGCTGCAGTAACTGGAGTGAACTTTCCCGGTAGAAATACAACACCCCTCAGCTGAGTGTCGGTGTCTTCTACCTTAACATTAAGAAGATAGCCGGCATCAAATGAACCTTCAATAACACCAGAAACCACCCGACCCACCATTTCACCTTCAGCATCATCGTTAGTACCCGCACTCTGCTTGTTTTTCTTCAGACTATCAGGTCCTGGTATTGCAGGCATGCTCTCTCCATGAACTAAATTCTCATCCTTACGTGGACGTCCACGTTTCCGCTTCATAGGGAGATCTGGTGAAGATAACGAGCTTGCACCTTGATTTGGATTCATACTCCTGATACCCTGGTGCTCAAAATTTTCCACTGCAAGGAAGAAAATGATTTTAATCATGTTGTAGTCTTGGTTACTGCATGAATAAATAGTGACTGAAAAGAAACGTTATACGACTACAATGAAGCTAATTGGTCAATGCACTGCTTTAAAGAGCTGCACTCTATGATATCTGAGTCTGAATAGTCTGGTATTTCCACATAAATGCCTAATCATGGACAGTTGCAATAAGATTTCTAAAAGTACATATGCCCATCAGGCATTGTTTTATCTTGTTGAAAAAGAGACCACACGTTGGCAAGTAAAACGGAGCTCCCACAGTGTATCTAATTTTAACTACTTTCACCCTTAGTTATGAACATAGCAGTGAACATAAAATGATGAATCAGTTCCTCTCTTACTAAGATACGCTTGTTGAAAAAGAGACCACAGGTTGACAAGTAAAACAGAGCTCCCACAGTGTATCTACTTTAACTATTTTCACCCTTATAATTGGGAACATAGCAGTGAACATAACTTGATGAATCAGTTCCCCTCTTCTTAGGGCAGGCATGCACATTGGAGTGGTCTAAATCAAACAAGAAATACATTACGAGGATTTAGGTATAAACAAAACCAAAAGTTCAAACACAGACCAACTTGCATAAGGACACCTCTAGATCTGTATGGATCAACAGAACTTCACTGATTTCTGTACAAATGCATGTTTATATATGATAATGGCAAAATAATAAAAAAAAAACTAAATAGATAATCAGAAGAAAGACCTCAATACTGCTCAGTCCTTCTCACCCATGAAGGATTGAGCAGTAGACTCAGACCCCTTGACACTTATGTCACTATTTGCATTAACGGAGGATGAAATGTAGAGGAAGAGAGGGAAAAGGTTCCTACTTATAAGGTAGCCTAATAACAACTGGAATATATCCAGATTTAAAAGAGCTAGAATTATCACTTGTAATCAACAAGAAAGATAGCCATGAATATGCGCCAGGATCTTAGAAGGGAAAAGAAAAGTAAGCAGGTCTGTAAACTAGTACAAACTAAGAATATGCCCAATCTATACAAACATTAGAAGCAGAAACTTCCCTATAGGGTACAATCGAAAATTTAACTGCTCCCAAATCCCACCCAAATATTAGGAATTTATGAGTCAAGTTATTTCCCAGCTCCCACTCCTGGAATTTCATTAGATTCAAACCTTCCTGGGAGAAGCTATCTCAACAACTGACCATTATAGGTCCATCAACTAATGTTCCAAAATTATAAAGAGCTTTTGCATTCCTCCCAAACATTAAAACACCGATAACTCATACCAGAGCCACTTTCATACAACCTTATCACATTTCCCACAAAGCTACTGAGTCATGTTAAAAGCAAATTGCCTCACAAAATGAGCAAGTCCAACAATCCTAACCATATGAAACCATAATTATGGATGATACACTGATACCCCCTCTCATGCCCCCTTTGCATAATTCATATTGAGGGTAGTAACAATCTCTTAGCTCAAATAAAACAGATTACGACAGAAATAATCAACACATTGGAGGCAAATGCCAAAGAGGCAACAGAGAGGGAGCCCAGAAAGATTCAATCTTAAATTACCCTACCCACATCTTATTAATATAAATAAAACAAAAGGGTGAATCTTTTGGTTTCCTCAGATCAAACCCTACGACTACCATGATTAAACACAGTGATTAGCGAAACTGAAACTGAAACTGAAATTCCTTACAAGTGGGCGGCGATGAACTGAGGAAGCCAATTCCTTGAATTATCTTTTGAGTTTTTGTTTGGGGAATAAAAATGTGGGAGTGAGATTCTGTTTATCCGGGAAGAAGAAGAATTGAGAATCACCGAAACTCAGGGAGACGCGGGAATAAGAAAAGACTATTTATTATAAATTGTGTTTTCTTTTTTCAACCACTTGATAAACATAATTATGTCGAATTTGAACCGTTCATGTTTATAACACGCAGTTTTGAGTGTCTTAATGATAACCAAATTAGCTGAAATTTTACAGAGATGATCTACATATTAGTATCTAAAGACTAAACGGTGGAGATGTGAAAATTCGATTGAAAAGTGAGTGTAAAGTGGAAATCCGCACCGTAAGAATAAATACGGATATCCGCACCTAAGAAAATCTGTATGTATATATATATACACAGCCCTTCTTGGCTGCGGACGTCTGCACCGAAGGTTTCGGTGCGGATTTCCATTTTTGCACCACTTTCCAATCGAATTTCCTCATCTCCACCGTTTAGTATCTAGATAATATTGTGTAGATCATCTCTGCAAAATTTCAGCCAATTTGGTGATCGTTAAGGCCCTCAAACTCGAGTTTTTCTGGTATGAACACAACCGGGCAAAATTCAGTCTGTCCATTTGTTTTTCGAGTTTGAGGGCCTTAACGATTATCAAATTAGCTGAAATTTTGCAGAGATGATCTACACAATATTATCTAGATACTAGACGGTGGAGATGAGAAAATTCGATCGAAAAGTGGTGCAAAAATGGAAATCCACACCAAAACTTTGGTGCGGACGTCCGCACCTGAGAATTCATGTATATATATATATATAGCCGGATCAGAGGCGCACGTCCGCACCGGCCTTAAAGTGCGGATGTCCCTCCGTTCCCCACCGTACGACGCCGGCGAGGGCGCGCCTCCACCCCAACGGACTCCAGCAGCGTCCCCGACCATACAAGCAACATAATTAGAAAACTAAATACAAACTACATCTAAGAAATTGAAACAACAACCTCAAAAGTCAAAACTACATAAAAAAAAGTCGATATGACACCATAGAGATGACATGATCCAAGTATCTCCCAAGTCTCAAGGTCCTTCATATTGAAGCAAGATGAACCCATGGAAATTGAAAGTCTTTCTTCTTTGTACTCGCTGCCCTGTACTTGAAGACCTCATTATGACTCATTTAGAGGTTTAAAACGTAGCACCTTGGATATAGTTGGATCTGAAGAGCTCTCTGTCTATGGGGAAGTTGAAAAAGTTGAAGTTAAATAAGAGGAGGAAGGCCAAGTGAGTAGGATAATATACCAGTCTTACTGGCTGGTGTTGCCAAAGCGAATGTGAGCCTTTGGACGCTTCTCTATAATTGAGATTTCTTCATGTTAACGCTTTTGTTCTCTTGAAAACAAACAACTTATCGTTAGATTTACATGATTTCACTCAACAGTTGAGTTAGGGTTGTTATGAAGATATGGGCATCTTCCTACAAATAAAAAGCTGAAGGACTTTGATATAAATGAAACATTTGAATTCAAACATTGCTAAGCATACCACATTTTCCAACAAGCCACACTACCAAGCAGAAATATCAGAGAAGGCTTCCTTGAATTGTTAAAAACTTAGTGATACAAGATTACTTCCGATAAAGTACTTCTCAGAAAACAGAGAATAATATCCCTCTCAACCATTATCTTAATATTATTTCAAGTCTCTAGAGTTGAAGGCAGAAAAAGCTCAACACAACACTCAGCTATAACCCACTTGCTGCTGCTGCTGCTGTTGCTGCTGCTGCGGCTGCTGGTAATTCCCGTATCCAGCAGGGTAGCCTCCATAGTACATGTTAGGGTCTTGGGACACTTGGGGATATCCATATCCCTCAGGTGTTGGTGCATATCCATAATAGCCAGCATTCCATTGGTTTGGATCTGCCTGAGCCTGGAAAAAAAAATAAAATCAGATACATATCAGTTAGGGTCAGTAATGTCTGCGACTTCCATTAAGTTACTATGATAAAGCAAAAGCACCTGCTGCTTGTTCGAAGGACTGCGACCCCAAGAAAGTCGGATATTTTGTCCACCAATTGGGGAATTGTTTAATCCTTGCAAAGCCTCTTCAGCACGACTCCTAATGTATTAAAAAGAAAACAGAACAGGATAGTCAGATTGTCTGATATTCAAATCCAAACCATATGAAAGAGACAAATCACCGGCAAGATCACGAGACCAGGAAAAAAAATAGAGTTGACAAACCAATCAGCCTACCTGTCTGCAAATTGAACAAACCCACATCGCTTTCCTGCTGGTATCTTAACATGTACTAGCTCACCATACTGGCTAAAAACTGTCCTCAAATGGTCATCGGTAACATTAGCATCCAGATTCCCAACAAATATCTGCAGAAAAATCATCGAGTCACAAAATGTTGCGGAAAGAGAAGTTTCTGAAAAAAGTAATTAAGTACCCACAGTTGTGTTATTGGGATCGGTCTCATTCTTTGCACCTGGAGAACCCTGATATGAAGCTGCATGTTGAAAAAAGTAAATTTCAAATAACAAACTGATACCCTTGGATGCTACCATATTAATAAAACAAACAAGTTATATATCCTCTGAAGCGACCAGCAGTTCTCTCAAAATATCTTATGCAATAGTCAAACAAGTATGGCACACATTCGAACAAGTTGATAATGCTTCAAACTAATCCACACTGTACTGCTTAGGAGTACTTGAGGAGCAAAAGTATTTTAGAGTCTGGATATGAAACATGCATGTATGCGGCGGATATGTGGCAACAAAATATCATGAAGGACAAGGCTTCAGTTCCAGATAAAATTACTTCACAAGAAGATACAGTGTGGGCTTAATGAACAACAAGATAAAGCATACAAATTGGTTCTAGGAATCCAGTCTAACCCAGTTTAGATAACTGGGTAAAACCTAGTGCAATACCAGTACAAAGTAAAAATATCAAGACATGAAAACCAGCCTACAAATACAATTCCAGGCAAGATGCTTCAACCATGCACTCATAACATAACAACAGGGGGTATAATAAAGACAGCCTGGATCTGTGCGTAAGGAAAAAAAAAGAAAAAAAAAGTAAACTCAGTCACCTTGACAACAGGCAATTTTATTTAATCTAAGGTGGAACAAGAACAGGACACAGCGTAACTTCACAAGAAAGTTCAACCAACTAAAAAATCCATAATGTAGCATAGCATATGCCACATGAGAATAAAGGCCAATACATTAAATGTGAAACTGACCTAAGTGAGGCCACGCACTTAAGGGGTAACACTTTCAGCTGTAATCAGTGGCACGCCCTTAGATGGCATAGCCTCTTGACCCCCTGCTTTGAGACAACAGGAGTTCTATAAGTTCTCAAGTTTTTATTATCATTTACGTTGCCAGATTTTCTAGAGAAATTAAAGGAAATACATGTCTTGAAAATTACTTCTCATCTCTAGCTGAAAGGAAGAAGCCTTGGATAACTAAAAAGTAATGTTTGGGACCCTGGATATCATACAAGAAAGGAACATGCAACCATGACATGACCGAATTATAAGTGCATAATGGGGGAAAAGTTAGAAACAAAAGACGAAAGAAAGCAGGGAAGAGAAAGAAGCAACAAACAAGAAGTTGGCACTTTGCAGACAACCACGGCAATGAATTTAAAAACACCACAACTATATCATACATACCTTTTGAATATTGCTGATTGCCCCCAGCATTTTTGTTTGCAGCTGGCCCAATTCGCATAGCTCTTGAAGAGCAAACAACTCCATTCATCTCAGTCATTGCACGCAACTGTTCACTCTCATCTCCAAACTTAACAAACCCATATCCCTTGGTGCGGCCAGTAAGTCTGTCAATAACAACCTTAGCTCCCTTGCAAGATGGATAACGGGTCTTAAATATCTCTTGTAGCATATAATCTGTCACATCCACAGCCAAGTCCCCAACAAATATTGTATAATCAGGCGTATCATCAGAACGCTTCTCCCCTGCAGATGCCCAGTTCAATCTGAAAGGCTGGCCACAATTTGGCATAGGGGTACCATTGTAAGTCTGAAGCACTCTTTCTGCCGCAGCTCTATTAACAAACTCAATAAACCCGTAGCCCTCGGATTGGTTAGTTTGCTTATTGCGGATAACTTTCACATTAACAACCTGAAAAAGCACATAACACAAACACTTAACTAACTAACCATTTATAAATATAAATACCAAACACAATACTTCCATAGATCAAACCAACACAAATGACACTTGATAAACATTCTAGTCAATACACACAACGAGAAAAATCAAGAAAAAAGAACGGCAATTCAAACACAATTCGGATTACAAACTTGCTGAAGTATAATACATTACACTCTACTGCATATCTTCAAACGTTTCGACACAACTCATCACCAATTCATTGTCATCCCAACCACAGAATCGAACCCACGACACTCCGAAACATCAACAAATCAACAAACCCAGCTCATATAGCAAATACAAACACCAATTCCTAAACCTCGAACCATAAAAATTACAGCTTTAGGTTCAACATTACAAAGCAAAACCACCACAGATCTAAACAAGCACATAAAAATTGAATCTTTGACCGAAATTGACGCAAAAGAAGAAGAAGAAGAATCAAACCTCGCCGGTGCTGGCGAAGATATTGAAAAGATAGGTCTCTTCCATCCAGTACTGCAAGTCGCCGATCCAGAGAGTGCGGACCTCGTCGGCGCTGGCGGGCTGGGCCTGAGGTGGAGGTGGGGCCACGTGCGACTGAGGGGCCCACATCGCCGGAGGAGGCTGCACGGTGGGGAGCGGCGGCGGCATCATCATGTAGGGCTGGGCAGCGGCGGGGGGCGGCTGCTGCTGCTGCTGGCCGTACTGCTGGACCATTGCCGACGGAGCCACGCCGGAGCCTGGTTGCATCATGATGACGACGACGGCGAATCTAGGGTTCGAGAGAGAGAGAAAGAAAACCCTAATAAGGAGAGAGAGAAGATGAAGAATGTGGCGAGTGAGAACAGAGAGATTTTAAAGATTAGGGATTTTGGAAACAAGGCACGTAATCGGGTTTCGTGTCAAATTTGGACTGGTTTTGGGCCTTGAGCGGGCCAGGCGGACATTTGGGCTGTCTAGGGGGTTTCTTGTTGGGTTGGGCCCCGGAAGGTTGTGGGTCCCACCTTTTACAAACTCAAAGCCCTGTTTGGATGGCAGGAAACCATGGTATGGGAAAAAATTAATTTGGTTTTCCATTCCAATGGGTTGATTGGTTGTACATAGAGATAGGAAATGAAACAAAAAAAAGAGATCTAACTGGAAATTGACTCGCTCATAAAACCTGAATTCAATTATTTTATCAAGGGTGGTATTCCAATTTCATTCCTACTGTCAAAACCACAAGTACATAAATTATTCTCTAATAAATTTTAATGTTGTACGTATTTAGAAATTATAAAGGGGCATTATTGAAAAACAAAATTTTGTATTTCATTATACCGACTTACCAAACATTACAATAGGAATTAATATACTTGATTCCATCATTTAATTTTCTATATATACCAAACACCCACATGAAAATACCGAAACATATTCTTCGTGTTGAGCTGTTGACTTTCAGCGGGCTAGGCGGACATTTGGGCTGGCTAGGCGATTGCGTGTTGGGTTGGGCCCATGAAAGTAGTGGGTCCCACCTTTTAAGAACTCGTAAGGGCCCAATTTATGATTTCGCGTTGAGCCGTTGACTTTCAGCGGCATAGGAGGACATTTGGGCTGGCTAGGAGGTTAATTATTGGGTTGGGCCTAGGCAGGTTGTGGGTCCACCTTAAAAAAATCACAAAAGCCCAAATTTCTTACGGCGTGCGACTTAAGAGCTTGGTTTTGAGTTGCAGCAAAACCAGCGTTGGGGATCTCACTCTGGTCTCTGTAGTCAAGCTTCCAAAACTGGTATGGAGTACTGACCTTTATGTTCATTAAGTGCATCGTGTATTTGATCTAGTTTGGTCTTGAAGTGATATGAACTGGTGCTTCTTTTTCTACTGGGTTTGAAAAAGACTGTTGCTTTGTTGTTATGATTGAACTGTCTGTCTAGTAAAGCTTAGAGCTTTCTGTGTTTTTGAGTTGGGAAGCAATTGAGAGTGGATGAATATAATTTGTGGGGTGTAGATTCTTACATTTTGAGAAATTCATGGTGAAGTAGAGTTCTTGGATTCGGATTCTGTAGTGGGTTTCTGGTGTTTATCAAGGAATTGAGTTGGATCTTGTATTGGGGTGTAAATGGATTTGCATTTGAAGAACTTGTTTGATAGGTTCCAGGAGCAATTCGGGACCGGTCCAGGGCTTGGTCCCGGATCCGGGACATGCCTTATGAATGTGGAAGGCATTGCTCCAAATATTATTAAGTCCATGTTTAGAGCTGCAGCAGCTCTATATAGGACTGATCCGTGGAAAAGATTGTGTCCGGCGCATCTGTTTGGTGTCCGGGTTGGGAAGGATACGGATTGGTCTGGAAAGAAACAGCTTTTCCCATGTGTTCAGTTTATTGGAGGGGATGGAGGGGATATTGGATTTCACATGTTTCGGTCGCAGAATGATGCTAAGAGGATGACAGGCTCAAGGGAAACAATAGAGGTTCCAAATGTGGAGCTGTTGAGGGTCACGTTTGAACGTGACTCAGTGATGTTTCCTTCAAATCGGAAAATGATCAAGACTCTATCACTGGAAGTTTCGGGGAATGATCGCTTCCCTGTTGTTGATGTTGTTCGCTGCACTTCGTCAGGAACTCTTAAGTTCAGGAATGCAACTCTTGAAGAGCTTAAGTTTGTGTATGCATTCATGCAGGCCATAGCTCTCGTGCACCCGTTGCTGCAGGCAGACAAAGAAGGAGGTCCAAAGTGGTCAAGGTTGATGTACTATGAACCATTTATCGAGACAGTTGATGTCCAGTGGCCGCCAGAAATGTCCAATGGTTTTGATCTTGTTGCGGTTACAATCTCACACCCACCTGGCCAGGCATATGAGGAAAAGGCTAGTTCGACGGCTACCTCAAGGTCCTCAACCCCAACAAAGTATGCAGAACCATTAAAGGAGGAGACTTTTCTTGATTTAAGAGTGTATTCAAATGGCAGCATAAGGCAGTGTGCAGCATGCGAGAAAGAAATCCATAGTGATCAGACTCTTTGTTGTGGACGGTGTCGTGCTGTGATCTACTGCAGTTCTGTCTGCCAAAAGCAGCATTTGAAGGAAACACATAAGACCATGTGTGGTCTTTACAAGGCAATGATGGAAAGGGAAGAAGAGCTGGCAATGAATATCTTCATGTTTCCATCTGCTGCAGACCATCCTTGTAAATGGCTTGAATCATTGGGCATCCATCAAAAGGGCATGTGGAGGAGAAAGTGCAGTTGCTATTCTCACTGCCCTTTTGGTCTTCTTCCTGTTAAAGGTGGACTCTGGGATTCTTGGGGAGGTCTTGATGATGAAGAGTTTCCACGTGATTCATCTTTTCATCATCATATGTCAAGTCCGATCCTCCTCTCCGGTTGGTCTGAGTACTATAATCTTCGGTCACTGCCATTGTCAAGCCCGGTTGCTGACATCCTCTCCCACCCATTGACAGTATATTACATATTGACGACGCTCAACATCAGTTCAAAGAACTGGCTACTGAAAGGAAAAGAGGTGATTGTGCACTACATAGGGCCAGAGGGAGAGTTGGATTGGATGCCAGCATTTGCCGAAGTTGGTCATATGCTCAATGGATTGGGTAATATACAAATTGTAATGGTTGGTCCTGAAGTTCCAACAAATATGTCAGGGACAACTTCAGGAATAGGCAGCAGGGTGAGAGTGAATCTCATTAGGGGTGTTTATCAGGAGGAAGCCACCTACCTCCCTTCACCCCATGCTATCGTTGCACTGAACTGTGGATTGGAGGACTATTCAAGTTGGGGTGGAGCTCTTAACTTAATCAAGTCCATGGGCGTACCAGCCTTCTTCACAGACCAATGTGAAATATCTTGTAATTACGCTAAACAGGTTCTACGAAGTGCTGGACTCCATATCACACATCCTGTGACACCAAACCCTTTCCGCTCGCCAGTGAAACATCAGGGGCCTTCTAGCAATCTACCTTGTTACAGCAATGGTTTTGTGCTCGGGGTAAATACATGAGTTGGGTGCTGCCACGAAATTTGAAGACTCAAGTTCGACCTTTTTCTGATCATTGTGCTTAGTACTCCTATGACTTTCTGGTGATGGCAAATTGGCAATATCTGCTACTGAGGAATATGGGGTAAATAATGCCTATCTCCATTATGAAGCTTATCTATTTAGCATTTTTTGTTTTGTCAATTCAATTGTAAACTAAGATTCTGCTAGACTTGTGATTTATTCTTATTCTATATATTTGTTCTTCATGTCATAATGGTTTTTGATTAGTTGTTCTCTGCCTACTTGTATCAAAATTTGCTGTAGAGATAGTGATGTACTAATGTACTGGTTTTACTTGTATGAAAAGCATTCTTATGATCTCCAGGAGCAATTATTAGCTTCAACCTATATAAGGGGTCAACATTCTAAGCCAGATCTGCTTATTCAATACATGATCCCTTGATTAGGTACACCATATATAGATATAGTTGCTCTGGCAATTCATCCTTAAAAGTTCTTCACATCAGTCATCCTCAGAAACTTGAGGCCTACCATGCACCTACTAATTGTGCCAACCCATGGCAGAGATGCCATTTCAGAACCACAAAATTTAGAAACTGTGATTCAACCCCCAAGATAGAAGGGTATTGCTGTCAAAGTCTGAATTCCCAAATCAGTTTCTTAAACCCTACTTGTCCCACTCTGAGCTATAAAAGCCAAACCAACCTTCCATTAAGGTACCTCATTATCCCCCACTATTGGACTGCAGCCCTTAGCTTGTACCCTGCAAATTTACTTCCTCTTCTATTATAAGCCATGGAGCTACCAAACCAAAACTTTCAGCTTTACCAGTATGTCTTCCCCTCTCATCTTGTTTATCCATATCACTTAGCCCCAGAAAACTATGTGCACTGGACTGAAACCCCAGAAACTCACATTTTCTCAGCTGATCTCCCTGGTAAGAATTTAACATCTTTTATTTCTTGTGATCAATCTATCTTTCTTTTATGTGTTAGTTCTTATGTTACTCTTGGGATGAACCTTTGTGTATAGGTGTGAGGAAGGAGGAGATAAAGGTGGAAGTGGAGGACTCAATATACCTGATAATCAGAACACACAGACTTGATGATGGTGATGGTGATGAGTCTTCCACAGAGGCTAGGAGGACCTTCATGAGAAAGTTTCGGCTTCCAAGTCAAGTCGACATCGAGAGAATCTCAGCTGGATATGAAGATGGAATCTTGACAATCACAGTGCCAAGGTTGTTGAGGAGGAGTTTCTTCATTGAACCAGCTGACATGCCAAAAAGGCTTGAAGTTCTTGCAAGAGCTGCTTGATTTTCATAACTCAAAGATTCAAACTAGCTATTTCCTATCATGATTAATTAGATGCTAAGATTTAATTGTTGGACTCCTTTATGCACAAATGTTCCAAGCTATTTTTCTCAAAACTCCTATTATTCATTAGGGACTGCATTATCTGATATTCTGATACTTCTTCCATTTTTTTACTCTTCTTCGACAATCTTCCATTCTATAATTGAACATCTAAATTTTAAACATCTCTGAAACAACGAAGAAATTTTGAATGTCTATGAAGCAACTAAAATATCTGTCAATATTATTTTAAGTCTCGGATTTAGCTATAGTTTGCAACAACATTCTCGGTACTAGTTCAGATACCATTTTGGGTTTTTTCTCTCTTAATATTTTTAAGGGATGTGAAATCCACACTTCTTAAATTGTAATCCACACTCTTATTTTTTATTTTTAGTTATCATTTGCATAAAAAGACAAAAGTTAAGTCACTAAGCACAAAATTTAAGTTATCAAAAATAAAAAGTAGAAGTATAGATTATAATTTGGGAAATGTGGATTTCACCAAAACAAAAATATCTTATCCGGGATTCCAGATTTTAGCAACTTGTGCAAAATCCACGAGATGTGAGAAATGACCATTCATGTGGTTTGGTTCTTCAATAATTGTGCTAGATATTTTTTTCTGAAATCAAGAAGATAAATTGTGGGCAGCAGTCACATGAGGACCGGAAACAGATCAGTGTCGTTTTCGCTTTACCAATTCAACCAAGTCATGTGATAGAGAGTGAAATAGACAAGCATGAAAAAAGATCGGCAATCCGCACCAGTTCATTTCACTACTTCCTCCATTAACCAGTTACTAATTACTGCCTAGTCATTAGTCATCACTGCAGCTTTTTACCATCCGTAAATGTCATTCAGAATCCTTGTCCTTCCCATTGAACTTGTAAATTCAATGGCAAAAACACAAACAAACAAACCTAGCTAGGCTAAACAAGGTTGTTAGACAATGCTGCAAGTTCAGAGGCTAGTTTTCTGTTGCCATTTTCAGAATCACAGTAGCCTCCTTCAGTCTCCTCTCTGTATTCTCTCGAGCATTTGCGAGTCGAGCATTCCTGCATTGAGAATTTCAGATAGTGGTGATTATGCTAACCTTAGCGGATAATGAAACAGATCATATGAGTAACGTCTCTATTTTTGAGAATAAGAACAAGTGAAAAGGAGAAAAGAGAGTCTTTGATGTATCTGACCTCTTCTCATTGCATGATTTCCTACTTAGTTCCTCCACAAGACTGCGCAGTCTCTTTAAATGGGCAGGTGACTTGCGTACAGCTTCAGCACCTTTAGGACTAGAACATATCTTCTTCAAAAGTTCAGATGCAATGAAGTAACCTTCCTCCTTGTTCCTGAGCATATAACACATTGGCCGTTAATTCAGAGATGTGAAGAAGTCCCTCACATTGAATTTTGGGATAAATGGCATACAAACCTTAGCAACTCCCAAAGAATAGTTTCTACAGACCCCTCACAGTCAGTTAGTACTTCAACCAAGTGTGGATAGCGAGCAAGGTTTCTTAGAGTTGACAGTGCATGCTTTAGAACCTCCTGATCAGGTATGCTTCGGCTGCCTGAGTGAATAAGCTTCAGCAAGGTCTTGATAGCTCCAGCATCCACGAGTCTTTCACAACATTTCTGAGAATACCTTGTAGCCATATCTATAAGTACAATCATAATGTAAGTACATAGAAACAGAACAATGGTTAACATCCCTGATTCTGTATCAGTTAACTGAATGTAACCTATCAATGAGAGCATCAATGACACTAAACCATTTAAGGATTTGGGGGGCTTTCCCAAATGCGTGTATGGTTTAAAACTATTTTCTGAAGCATGGTTTGACTTTTCAGTAAAGGCACTAAACTACCTGCATAAAGAATGCTTACTTCATTTGCAGGAAGATAAAAGAAATAAAATATTGCAACTCCTAGTACAAGGCAGAAAGTTGTAAAACCACATATGAGGTTGTTGCATCACATATATATACATACACACACGTGATTAAGATTATGAAATGGAGTTCTATGTACAATCATTAATACTTACCCAAAGTGGCACAAGTATGAAGAATGTTGCTGAGACTTTTCATTCTTAGTAGTTCTGAAAGTGCAGCAACAAGTCTGTTGATAATACGCATGCTATCGTCCACACTAGTAGAAGACTTCTGCACTCTCAAGCGTATATCCTTGAGCTGTTCCCTTGACTCTTTTTTTCGTGCCTGGTAACCTCTCCAGTGTGACTGAAACAAAATAAATAAAAATTATGAACACGAAGAAACAGTAAAGGTTCAACATATAAGGTGCAACATATTTATAGTATCTTACTTGTATCACAACACTACAATGCTTCTCTCTAGAAGCCTTTTGCCTGGCTAACCATTCTCGAATACGAGACTGAATAAGTACTGCAGACTTTGTTCTTAGTTTTAAAGATAGGACACTCCTCCACCACCTTTGCAATTTCAACACAGAGCAAAACACTATATTTAGTTCGAAACTACTATAAAAGGCACTCGTGGTCTTTGAAAGACAACCGTGGGGGATGACAGGGTGTAGACACGAAGAACCTGAAACAAAAGCCATAAACAACCATAACTACAATGGAATTGAAACAAACCAAACCCCTCAACTATCAAATGTAGAATTTGATAAACTACATTTGTAAGAACCATTGAAAAGAACTGCACTAATATACCTAAGAGATTACTTCGACAAATTTCCCCCCTGACTATCCGTTGAATTTCCACTGCAGCATGTCTAAGACATTGGAATGCCTGACGGTATAGCAGGCACCGAATAGTGCTTTGGATCTTCACTACAGCTTTTCTTTGATGTAAGAAATGCCTCCTTCTCAACCAACCATGGCAGTATCTCTGAATTCATTTAAGCACCCAACTCAGATATGATATTTACACCATTAAATTTTTTTTTTTTTTTTTTTAAAAGTTAATCACATTTCCACAGAAGATTATCTCAGGGGACTAAATATGTTGCAGGTAGAAGATTCCCCTAGTGAACATAGCAAATAAAATTTAGCTTCTCTCTCTCTCATTTGTTTGGCAGTGGTAATAACTCAGGGAGAGATATTGTCACCCTCAGTCCTATATGCTCAAAAGACACAGAGAACAACTTACTTGGATAGTAACGATGAGATGCCTACGTATGTTAGCTTCTCTTCGGGCAGCCCATCCACGTACATAAGATTGAATGGTAGTGGCTGATTTAGTTGCAACTTTGTATTGCTGATAAGCCTTCCAACATTTTAACATACGCAAAGCACTTTGGACTTTTATTGTTGCTTGCCTTTGAATGTGAAACCTCCTTCTCAATAGCCAACTACAAAAATGACTTTGTATTTTAATAGCAGCAAAGTGCTTTTTGTGAAGAGTGTGACAGACATAATAATTCCAAGCAAGTTGGATTTTAACTGCTGCCCATGTTCGAACATCTAGTGCACCATTTTCCTGAAACATACTTGAGGATTTATGAATGAGAGGGCCCCCTAGATTACATCTTGATCTTCCAAGCCACCCACGAGTATATCTTTGAACAACAATAGCTGCATTTACTTGATCGTGGATACGTGCATCATGAGTTATCATACTTCTATCCTGATGTCTTCGCATGATCCAATTTCTTGCAGCTTGTTGGATAAGTAATACTGACGGTATCCTTTTTGCACCATTTTCCTGAAACATACTTAACGATTTATGAATCAGAGGGCCTCCATGAATGCATCTTGATCTTGCAAGCCACCCACGAGTATATCTTTGGACAACAATAGCAGCATTTACTAGATCATGAATGTGTGCATCATGAGTCAGCATACTTCTATCCTGATGTCTGTGTGCATCATGAGTCAGCATACTTCTATCCTGACGTCTTCGCATCATCCAATTTCTTACAGCTTGTTGGATTAGTAACACTGACCGTATCCTTTTTGCAGCATTTACTGGGAGTATAAGATATGAATTCCTCAGTCAAATAGAGAATATGACATACCGATACAAAACTTATAGATTTTAGGTCATATGTAAAACAATAATAGAAAATTGCGTATTTCCAGTACTATTTTCACCTAATAGAAAAGACAGGAAAATAGGTAAAGGATGAATAATTATTGAGTCTGGTCTCAGAAAACTGGGGGAATGAAAGACCAAACAAAAAAAAAATATCATGCCTCCGTGATATTGTGAAGTCAAAAGGTTAAGTTGTTAAGTTATGAAACTTAACCACAGGAGTAATAATCTAAACTACTAAAAAATAAAGAAAAAACGCTATATATATAATAGAATATAAAGAAGAATGTTCCTTTCTATATGGGAGCTAATAAGAAGAAACCACAATATGAAGATGATTACTGTATCATTGCAAAAAAAGGTCTCTGGTATTAGTAATTACCTCTTGAAATGTTAATTTCATCTTTGTTTGTAGAGAAGTTTTGTAAAGTAGGAGCTGATGGTTTTGGAAGTTTACGGTTCTTTTCAGCCATATCTTGCCACCAAGCCTGGATAGCCTTAAAGTTTCTTACAGAACCTGTATATGGATACAACCATTAGGTTACATTTCAACAAACGAATAAAATTTCTAGCTAGCTCTATCACTTATTGGAAGACTGTCTTTAGATAGCTCTAAACAAGTCACCACTCAAAAAAAATTCAAAGATTAATATTTCTCATTCATGTCATACACGTCTGGACATGTGTATGATTGCCGTACCACTAACCTTTACAGACGTTATGTTTAGAGTATTTCCTTAACGTAACATATGGAAAGGGACAAATTCTGGACACACTATCCTATAAAAACAGAAACTACAAGAAAAAATAGAAAAGAGAAGAAGATACCTTCAGTATGCTGAACATATGTTTCTTCTTGTATCTGTGTTGGTTCAGGTCTTACTGAGCATATTCGCTCTGAACTTTGACAATCACAGCCTAATAGTTTATGAAAGTTTATCTGATCCTGCAAAAGAGATAATCAATGTTAAGCATGAATACTATGACAGCATCTAATTATCATTTCTCTGAGCTAGAAGAGTGGGGCAGGGGATAGGGAACGAATAGCAATAAAGCATCATCAAACAGAAATGTATAAGGCATTACCATGTTTTTCTTCCCAATCAGTTGAGATGAAAGGAATGCCAACAGGATTACCACACTACGATCATTAGGGACGCCATTATACTCAAGAATGTCACTTATTTGCAGAACCTGTTTAAATGTTCAAGAAGGATTGTGTGTTACAACTTACAAAACATAAGATATATGTTACAATTCTCAACTTCAGTTCCAAAAATATTTTGAACTCTTCTTACAAGTATGCAAATAATTATATGTGGCAAGTCAAAAGCTAGACAGGAAGTTAAACGGTTGAATGAGAATGAAGCAAAGAAACTAGCACAAACCTCTGGAAAGTTTCCCAATAGCGACATCAATTTCTGTGATAATAAGAAATTGTGCACGGCATCTGAATATTCACTGGCTAACATGATTGATTCTTCCTGACTTGATTTATTAGGATCCTGTCACATACATTCAGACAGCTATGAAGAAAATTAAACAAGAAATATATGTTCATAAAAACCGAAGAAAAAATATAGAGCACCTTCGATGACCAGGCACAACAAAGTTGCTTACGGAAGTGATAATCCAGCAAGCACCATACGGCTTTTCCATCTACCAATGAAGAAAAACTGTCGATCTTGCAATCATAAATTTCACAAATGGCCTGAAAATCCCATAAAATGATCGTTGTCAAGTTTAAAGCAGTGCAATTCATTCTTTTCCGCTGTGACTAGCTATGATGCCCCAAATGACCCTCAATCATCCCGTAACCCCCAAAGTCCCAAAATCGGCATTCATAATCCATGTCTACTCTGATGCAGCATGCATGCATCTTAACAAATTCAAATTTATTCAATGCCATTGATAAGAATATGCTACATATCTATCCCAAAAGCAGTAATACCTGAATCCAACTTAAAAGCATTTCCAGTGGAGCAGAATCAACATCCATAAAGCTATCCTGTGAATTTGAAAAGGAATGAACAATGTCAAGGGTGACTTCAAGTTTCCAACTCTAAAACATGTAAATGAGAAATAAATGCAAAATAAAGAGTAATAAAAAGGAAAGAAGATAATAACAACCCCAAAAAAACAAGACAAGATTTCATGCATGGAGGCGTACCATAGTTCCCCGGATTTTGCATATTTCATCAGCTAATGTTGTTTTCTTGACCAAAAGAGGTAGCTGTCAAATTTACGTGAAGACTGTTACTAACTAGTATAGAACAAAAACTCCTAATTAGGCTTCAAATGCAATAGTTTAAAAAAAATGGGAGAGAGAGAGGGAGAGGGAGAGAGAGAGAGAGAGAGAGAGAGAGAGAGAGAGAGAGAGAGAGCAAAGGAACCTGCAAATGAACAAACATATTCCAAAGCAAGGAAATGGTAAGTTCCTTGTCCCCATTAGCAATATCATCTTCCACAATCATCAATCCATCATCGTGTAAAACAACACCAGCCTCCTTAAGATACTGCAGGGCAGTGCCACAATTTGACAGGTGCTTTTTATGTGTATCTGATGGAACAACCATTTTCTGTTCATGCAATGGAACATTGAAATCACTAAATACCATAAAATACTTTACTAAATATAAACTGAACAAGCATATTCATTCAAAAACTAAAGAATCAGATAACAACCATTAAGATAGAGGAGTCATCCTGCAAAAGTTGAATAGCTCTACAGAGGTGCAACCCATCTTGAAGATCAGCAAACAAATCTGTAACTCGAAAGTCAAAATCCACGATCGGAGACTGCACATTGACAAATTTCATAAATGAATTCCTAAATTGGTAAGATAATCTTTACGCTAAATGCCAAGTTGACATGCAGTCTCAGCCTCGATTGTTAAGAGGCATCAGAGCTTAAAGGATTCTGAGTTCCCTCAGACCAAACAAATGCAAATGTAGTTGCATGCATAGAATTAACCACCAACCTGCTGATGAGATACTTTATATCCGAGAATCACCAGATGCGCTGAGACGTTACCTTCTCCAAGCATGATATCAGATGAGAGAAAATCTAGTTTTGAACAACAAAAAGAGAGAAGTCAACCCTAAATCACAATTATAAACCAGTTTCTCAAAAACTTAGAAGACGAGTGGATTGAAAATTACCATGGATCACCTGTTGACTTGATTTGATACTAGACTGTACCGTAAACAATAAAGGAGAACCCCCATCCACTCCATCAAGACCATATTTAAGAGAAAGACAGCTCTGAGATTTAGCTCTATCCAGGATAATAACAAGCAACAGAAACCTCTTCAATATGACATTTCCCAAAGCTTCATAATAACCCGGTCGGTAAAGACCCTCAACCTTTTTGTTATAAGCATACTCTTTTGCTAGACCAGCGTGTGCAAACAGTTGCTTCTCAATGATCATCTTCAAAAACGCGACTTCCTCATCAGAGTTAACATCTCGGTCAGACAACAAAGAATCGCCACCGAATATAATGTACAGTCCAATTCGAAGCCAGATTGGGTTATAACTCAAAAGAACTTTAGTGGCCTTCTTTCTCAGTCCAACATCGGTCACTAAAGGGCAATGCACCTTCATCTTTAACCTCCCTTCATCAATATTCTGCAAAATACAACAACAAAAGATGCATGTCTCAACTGTCTAAGCTAAAAATGGCAAATGGACATCATTTTCTAGCATTATAACTTTCTGAAAAAGCAACAAAACAATCAATTTCGGCTATGAGATCCTCATTAACACTAGTTTGCATGCCAAGAAAGCAAATTTAACAAGTCAATGAACTAAAATCGAAACCACGCGTAACAAAACTAGCACGAAATCACAAGAATTCAAACCTTGACGACTTGAATCATCGAGTCGAAAACCTCCTGGCAACTCCCCAGGCTCAAATGAAACCGCATTCGCAGAATCAAATCATCGAAACTACACAAAAGCTTCAAAGAACTCTGCAATTTCGAGTACTTGGAGATCGAAAACGCAACCGCACCTTCGGAATCCTCACCTCTCCATGACGAGTCTCTCTGCCGCTTCGGATCCCTCCACGCCGCGTCGACCCGGACCTGGACGCCGGAGCCGCTGTCCCTCTTCCCCTTCCGGAGCGTTTGGCCGTGATCCTCATCGACCGGAAAGTTACAGCCGCAGGATCTAGGGTTTTCGAAGAGGAAATTGAGCCAGACGGTGAGAGATTTCTCGAGAGACTTCAGAGACTGCTCCTTCCGGATTTGGACCTTGCGCGAGGACTGTGACTGCTCGAGCTCCACGGCCTTGAGTTTGCGGACGGCGTTGGTGCGGGCGGAGGACGGCGGAGGGCGGCGGCGAAATGACGAGTTTGTCCGGGGGGTTTGTTTGGCGGCGGTGAAGAATTGGGGGCAAGGGGAGTGGAATTCGGAGATTCGGGAGGGGCGTTTTGGGGTTTTGAAATTGGAGATGTCTTTGAAGAGTGTGGAGGGGGGTTTGTAACGTGACGGCGACGGTGACGGTGACGGCGGCGGTTCGGCGGCGTCCATTTGATGAGAGGCGAGAGAGAGAGAGAGAGAGGTTTTGGTTTTTGAATTTGAAAATGAGGGATAGAAGCGGGCAATAGAGATGAAGAGGCTTCGAACACTCTCGATCGGAGGGAGGAGTTTACGAAAACGACCCTAACGGCTTTTCTTTTTGTCTTTTTCATCATTAAAATCAATAAAATGTTTCAAAATTGGTTGAATTTAAATTTGGTATAAAACTCGAAAACTCGAAATATTATAACCAAACTAACCGATTATATCGAGTTTTGTATTATCCGACTCACACATTGATAGAGATAATCTCGAATTATCGAGTCTCCGATCAAAATATTCAGTAACCTAAAGACGTATTGTAATTGTTCTGAAACTAAATTGTGTAAAGACAATCCATGACAAAGTTATCGTATAGTTACTTCCCCAGTGAGATTCGAACCACATTAATAGTGGTATCTTCTGATCCTAAAACTTATGGACTTAAGAAAAATAGTTAGATATGTTTCTCTATTCTTTTTTCTCTTTCATTTTTTTTGAAATAGATATGGTTCTCTATTCTTAAGCTACTAAAATCATCACTCAACTGACTTAAACATCGGTCGGAGAGTCTTTGAACCGATATACAACGCCACATCGGCCTCTCAAAGACTCAAACTTTGCTATATTCAACACAAGCCCAAAAAAAAAATCTAGCCCATGTGCCAATGAGCCCAAATGTAGCCTGCAAGCAGCACCATCTACCGGTCCAATAGTGACGTAACAACCTTATTGGTGCGTCCCCGCCACTCGCCTTTTCATTAGCCCAGCAGTAGTCACTTTGCATCCTCCATTAGAATCCCAGAACGAAACAAAGCAAAACTGTGATGCGTCTCACCTTTGTTTTGGCATCTCTTCAAATTCTCCGTCTTCTTCTTCTTGTTTCTCAAACCCAAAATTCCCAAACCCTTTTAGGTTTTCGATTCACCTCCGAATCTTTCGAACTGAATCGCAATTATGGCGCAAGCAGTTGAAGAATGGTACAAGCAGATGCCGGTGATCACCAGGTGGTATCTCACCGCCGCTGTCGTCACCAGCATCGGTTGCTCCCTCGATGTATGTATATATCAAAAGCTTCAATCTTTCGCTCTATCTTTGGGTTTATTGAATTGGGTTTTGCTCGATTTCAATTGGGTTTTGCTTCAGCTTTAGAATTTCATGAATTTAAATCAGGATGATTTGCTTAGATAATGAGATTTGTTAGAATCTGGGAGCTGGGTTTGGTTAATCATGGGATGAATTGTATTGGGTTAGCTTTAATTTTTGATTTACTAATGCAATTTCGTTGAAGCTTGGAGACTTATGGTTGTTAATGGTGGAATGTTTACAGATAATCTCGCCTCATAATCTGTACTTGAACCCTATACTAGTGGTGAAGCAGTATCAGCTATGGCGACTCATCACTAATTTCTTGTACTTTCGGAAGATAGGTGATTGTTACTATTTGTGTTTGAAGTGTTTGTGTATTGTATTTAGTTGCTAGTGTGTTTGGTTTTCGTAACGTGGTGGTGTTTTGGCAATGTGGCAGACTTGGATTTTCTGTTCCACATGTTCTTCCTTGCTCGGTACTGCAAGCTTCTGGAAGAGAACTCATTCAGGGGGAGAACAGCTGATTTCTTTTACATGCTCTTGTTCGGTGCATCTGTGTTGACTGGGATAGTTTTGGTTGGAGGAATGATACCTTATTTGTCAGAGTCGTTTGCTAAGATTATATTCCTCAGCAACTCACTGACATTCATGATGGTTAGTCGCTTTTTCTTTGAGTTCCGACTGTGATGGATTCCAAAAGTTGGTTGCTTTGTAGTGAGCCATTTTTCTTTCCTGCTTTACAGGTCTATGTGTGGAGCAAGCAGAACCCTTTCATCCACATGAGTTTCTTGGGACTCTTTAACTTCACAGCAGCCTACCTACCATGGGTCAGTATACTTAAGTGTCACATGTTTGTGTTGTTAATTTCTGTTTTTCCATTGGAAGTGTTAGTAAAGTAGCTTTAATATATCATGATCATTTCCTCCTTAATCACAAGTCTAATGTTTTTCATAATTGTTCCAGTTTCTTCTAGGCTTCTCTGTCCTTGTCGGGGCCAGCGCTTGGGTGGATCTCCTGGTATGTTATTTATATTAAGAATTTCCATTAGTATTGACATTTCAATTTAGGATCTTCTAATAGAGTCGACCTGGAATACTGTCTTGCTGTCCCTAACACTTAGTATGTGTATTGTTGCATATATATCTTGTGTAAATGGCTTATGATGCTAACTGACCAGTTATGCACAATATATCTCTAGGGAATGAACGTAACCTTTTGCAGAACTCTCAAACCCAGACGTTAAGTTACCAGGCTGTATTTTCATTTCATTTTGACTTATAGTTACTGATAGTTGTAATAAGTTAGTGGATGGTGTCCATCAAGTCATGATAGCAGCTAAATTGGATTGGCTCTATTACTTTTATAAAAGTTGGTGATAACAAATTGTTTGAGTATGTGATTTCAAACCGGCAAAACAGTTGGCATGTCACAAGTTCACGATCACGTTATTGGGATAAAATATCCCAGACACTAGCTTTTGTTACTCTATACATTTTTAGACCTTGATATTCATGTTGATTGGTTGGTTTTGATTCAGGGAATGATTGCTGGTCATGCATATTATTTTCTAGAAGATGTTTACCCCCGAATGACTGGTCGTCGGCCCTTGAGAACTCCTTCATTTATCAAAGCGCTATTTGCAGATGAGGCTGTTGTGGTGGCACGGCCAGCAAACGTGAGATTTGCGCCTCCACCTGTTGAGGAAATTCACCAAGATTGATAAAACCTTCAGAAAAAACGGGTTGATAAGGCTTAGCTATGGGATATTTATGTGGAAATAGTCATGGCTCTGGCTTCTAGGATGGATTTTGTGCTCTGTAATATATAGAGATATACAGTGATATGCTAATTACTTTTTGTGCATTTGTTAAAATTCAAAGCTCGTCAATGCGCGATCAAAGTGCTGTTTCTGTCTTTCTTATCTAGTGTTTCCTAGTTTTTCGATGGTGATCTAGTTCTAGTGTTTCATAGTTTCTTACCTTGAAAACCACACAATTCCACTAGCAAATTTGGTTTACCTTGGTGTTTTACTTTTGTTGCATGTATTTTGCACCAATGTCAATCCACAAGTTCCTTCAATTGAAATGCATCAAATTCTTCTGTCCTCATTTCACTCTAGTCTCTACATTGTCTTTGGGTTTGTGGACCATTACAAACAAAACCGTATCAGATTTTAACGGATCTAACATGATGTATTAGACTATTAGTTCTCGTATTGGTTTTCATTCTAATGGGAAAACAGAAAAACCTTCAGGCAAAGCGGCTCAGCACTAAGCAGAGAACTGAAAAATATCATGCAGCTTCAACACATTATGATGTGAAACTCTAAAAACAATGAAGATAATGGCTAGAACACCATGTTTGGATGCACTTTTTGTCACCTTATCAAATAAACCTTGTGATCTAAAAGATGCAAATAGAAGATCATCAACACACCATGATGTAAAACTCTAAAACATACAGATCACCTACGACATTAAATTACATGAACATTTTCCTTTTGAAACATGATCAGAGAACCTGTAACTGTCAAAATCACCATGGATTTAAATTGAACAGTCTTCCTTGGCAAAGCTGCAGAGAGCTGTGTAATATACATACATCTAAACAAAAAATATGCCGGCAGCACCAGAATACTACATCTGGATTGTTTTATCTGGCTTTCCTCATCTTGCTCATTTTTCTTAGCATCAAACCTCCAATCCATAAAGAATAATAACGGGGCCAAAAAAACCACAAAGAATGTAGATACTGAGCTGAGCTAACGTATTGGATGATACTGAGCTGATACCCTCTTGGGAGGCAATTTGCGCAAGATATAGAGGACCAAGGCTGAGGGCAGGATCTCAACCAGCTGCAGAGGACAAAGTTAAAATTTTGAAGGGGGAAAACCAAATAAGTTAAAGAATAGACAAGAAAATCAGCTTGAAAGTAAAAAAGCTTGGTAGGCTACCATGTAGTATATCACATTCAAAATAGGATGATCCAAAACATCAAGTGTTGCATCTTCATCGACAGCGGACAACACATCCTGCATTGAAACGATAGAATTAATACATCTGATGAAAGAATGGAAATGATGTATATATTTTGAATTTATACTTTTGAGATTATATCTCAATGCAGATAAATATTTTGAAAAGACTAAATTCGAGAGACTAAGATTAAGCCTTACCACAAAGCATCTTATGAGAAAGCAGGTGAAACATATGGCTGTAACAGATCCAACCTGCAATTAAAACCCATTTGTTAGCCAGTAGAACTAGTCTAAAAAGAACTGTTGTTTGGCTTTATCTTAATCGTTTGTACTCCATGACCCTGACAGTCGATGTACACGAAAACTACAAACTAAAAATATGTACATGAAATTCTTAACAAGCTGGGTCTAGCAATCAGGTGTTCTACTTGGACAGGCAAGGTACAAACCTCATGAAGTTTCTTCCTTCTCCCTTTAGATTCAATTGGGAAACGTCTCAGCATGAAAAATAACCTGAAGGCATGGTCTATAATCATCCACCAATACAATTCCATGGCAATATAAGAGCAGAAAGGAATGGACATATTCAAGATGCTGAAAGTACTGTATAATGCAGAACGCTCACCTTCCTCCATAGACTAAGAAACCTAGTGCAGCCACAAATGAAACAGCTGGAACAAAAAGGTACAATATAATTCAGTGTGCATGAAAAAATGAGAGACGAGAATAGGAGACCAAAAACTATCAGGACTCGAAACAGTCCTTACCTGCAATAAATATCTTTCCAATGAACTCCACAACGCTGTTGTCATCAAACCAGAGGTATATCCAGAGGCAAATCTGAAGAGAAATCCGCATTTATCATAAGGTACATCAAATCTTTGAAGTCCTAACAACTAAATCACACCCTGTACTGTTTTTAAACTAGGAACCCTCAACCACACTATCAGGATCTAAGTTGACATCTGTCTGCAAGGAGTTGAATGTAACCTTCGCCATTCATCAAGGAGGTAAGCAAGAACTACTTCCAATAGTAGATTCTTAAACAAGCATTTGCCAAGACCCAGACAGCTTGCAGAGCACTAGAATTGTATATTTATTAGGAAAACCAGAATGATCCTCATTTCCTTTCTATGTAATCTAGCCATAGAATTGGTAAAATATGACGTAGAAGTCCAAATTATCTTAACAGTTTTAGAACTTGTTCTCTCAACCTTCTTTTGAAAGATGAAGCAAATAAGTACAAGGGTCAAAGTACAATGAGATCAAGGAGATTAGCAAACCAAAATTTGTTGGCAAGTCACTAGTGGCAAAGAATCTGTTTAAACATGTGTGCAAATGGAATTCCTAAGGATTTTCGGTTAGAAATTAATTAGCTGCTATTAATGTTTATATAGACAATACTAGAGGGATACAACATGTAGTGGTTACAGCTCAGGCACTAGAGCAACCTCATGATGAAACATGCAAAGAAAGTGGAGAATACACATTACAAACCAACACTTAAGATGGAGAACCCAAAAATAGACCAACAGATGATATGGGAATGCAACATATGCAGTACATGAAAAGCGGTAAGATGGAGCATACCTGTACGAAGTACATTCCAGCATTGACTGAAATATAAACAATCCTGAGCTTATCTGTTGGTAAACTTCTTGCCTGCTCGTAATAGTGATTAAATAAAGTCAGCAACCCTAATTGATTATGAACAATGACCCCATTCATAAGTTCTTTATCTAAGTAAATTAGTTGAACTGATGTCTTGGCCTTCAGATAACACGAAATCAATACCAGCATCAAGGATACCGTGCAAGAAAAAAGGGCACTTGCCTGGTGATATATCTCTGCCCAAAAGAGGACAAGAAGTGTGTACGTTGAGAAGAACAGCAGTCCAGGAAGATCCAACAAGACCAATATTAATACCTGGTTCAACATGCAGCAGTTTAGCATATAACTCTAACACTGATTGCTTTCATTTTATGTTCTTATTTCTTTCAAATACCAAATGTAGCCTCAATGTTGAACCCCTATTTAAAATTAGCACTGGACAACAACAACTTTTGTAGCCAACAAATGTATGCAACAATAATCAGTTTGTTAATCCTAAAACCCTACGCAAGTGCAAAGAATTAAACGAGTAGGTAAAAGATGTGGACTAACTGAACTACAAAAGACTAACCCTGGGTTGCAATAGAAACACTTGTGTGTGAAATCCAAACACAATTGCGCGCACTGCAACAGCAAGAACCCGATCAGAGCTCAACATTACAACAATACAAAACAAAAAACCGCAAAACAAAAAATAGAAACCATGATAACAGACTCCTAATGGCACTAATGCAGCCGTTATCTCACCTCCATTGACAATAAAATTCATAAGATGGAACACCTTCTGCGTAGTCCAACCGTATTCCGGCACTCTCAATTCAATCCTTATTAGTTGAAACTGCGCATCACAAAACACAAAATTCTCAATTCAACTCACTCATTTCACAATCACCTAACAGTAACTAGTTAACCAATTCTACACGTCAAGAATGACAATGACAGCGGCCGCCACTTGAATCACACAAACTATCAAACTAATCAGTCTAATCTGCAACAGTCTACTACTATTGCAACACAGAATTGACTACTGCGAAATCAGAAACTCCGATCCCAAACCTCTACTCAAATCCACAGAAAAACCAAAGCAACGAAATCGAATCACAAACAAAACCTAGCCAAAATCAGAGAAAGAGAGTGAGACCAGAGCGACGGAGGAGACGAGAGCGTAGGCGGCGCAGAGGAAGTAGAAGATGCCGTCCTGCCACTGAGTCGACTCGTTAATATCGTCCCACCAGCTAAGCACCAACGCCGCGACCTCCATCGGCGCCGAGCTCAGCACCAGCGGTGGCATTCTCGTCATTTCCGAGCTCCGAGAAGCCGCTCCACCGTGAAAAAAAAGGTCAAAACCGTTGAGAGAAGCGGAGACCGGCCGAAGAAACTAACTGTCCTCCTCACAGAGAAACAGCTCAGTAATTGAATTCAAGAATGTGCGAGAGGGAAGAGAAAGGAGGACCTCCACTACCAGACGGTCCAAGATTTCAGAGAGAGAAAAAGAGAGCGAGTGAGTGAGAGCTTGGTCCTCTCTCTCAATTTTCACCTAAGCTTCTACGCTGGTCGCTGGCACGGAGCGGTGGTTGTTGTAAAATTGGGCTTTGATTTTCTACATATCTAATTTGACTGAATTGTCCTTTCTGTTTAGGCCAATCAGGGGAGAGAACAAGGGATTTAGGACGAAATTAAAGGTGGCTGTGTTAGTTATGCATTTAATTAATTAGTTACGAGTTTTACAAGTTACTATCTCTCCACTTACTGTCAGTGTCATTATCTGATAGAACAAAAGCCTTTTAGACACAGGACTGGAAGTGTTTTGGCCAGCAACTATAAATTGAGATTTAAATTTAAATCTGTATCGGCTGGATTTAAATTTAGATACGAGAGTTTCGCACATAAACTCTTAACAACTTGACTAGTTGTGATGGTTAGTTGTCTTATTTTCATGAATTACATCATGACACCAGTCCAAAATTACTTATCTTTTAAGACGATACAAACATATTAATTTAATAAAATAATTATGTTAGTTACTGTTTAACTTAAAGTATTAGCTTAAGTATGTGTGTTTTATAGATAATAGTTTCGTTTCCAAAAAGATAATAGTATAAAGTACAAATTTCATGTATAAGATTTTCATATGGTAAAATTCTTCATATCAAAAATGAGTGTAAGCATTTGTTCATGCACTAGCATTCACGGTTCACCTGATCAGTTACTGACCAAAGAAATCGTGGTCAATCACCATTGAATGTAAATCCAATGATGAAAAGTATTATTTTAAAGTTAATTTGTTGTGTTTTACTGATTGTTTGTTTATAATTGAAGTTGTTACTAGGGGTTCCAAAATAATTTACCCAAAAGGATGAAAAAGAGATGAGAGGAAGGCCATTAGGCGGCAAATAAATTTAACCAGGGCGCCTAAATCAGGAAATTATTAGCATGCCTGTTGAATTTTTTTTGAAAAAAAACAAAAAATATAAGGGAAGGTGTGGTGATGAGAATCACGTGACGCAGGTGAGGAGATGCGATGTAATATACCCTGTGTGGGATCCACATACACTATTTTTACAGGCAGGTGATGGGAAGCTTCTGGCTTGGATTACGTGGCAAGGACGGTTTGGCGGTGTTAGTTTGCGCCAAAAACTCTTATTCAATTTTTAATTATCCAATCATCAACTATCTCTCCTAAAGTGAGAGGCATCACACCTTGCCATGCTCGTCGACTTCACTATTTTCCTCGATTTTTTTTTTTGTACAATAAATTTTGATATTACGTTACAAATATATACTAAGCTAATCTTATCACATTTTTCAAAATTCTCACAATCACTAAAATTAGTTTGCAAGAGCTAGACGAGCTACTCATCGTATTTTATTAATCACTAGAGAAGATGCAATATTAAGACTAAAAAAAGGAAAAACTAGCAATACAACATTAGCCAACTTTTAAGCTCATCTTCACAACCCTGTGGAAGGCCAGATAATTATGAGTCGTAACATTATATCGGGCTATCTTTAAGTTTTTCCATACAGCGTTGATTGCTTATATATCTATGTAGAATAAGCTTACCGTTCACTTTATTCTATATAGATAAAAAAATGTTATTAGCCACTGTTAAAAAATTTCCAAGAAGAAAAAATATTTAGCTATAGCATTTGTAATTTTTAGCTCAATTGGCGAGGAGAACATTATACTTGAAGCAATTTGAGCAATTTTCACCAGTGGATTTGTATGTTGAACTTATAGTGTAGTACTTTTATTTTGTTATTTTTCCATCGCAAAAATAGGTATATGAAAATGTGGAAAAGACATGTCCCTTTATTTGGACTTGGCTATTTGGCTACACGCCCATACACGTATCTAAAAACAAAGTGTGCCTATCACGAATTGACATTAGACACTGCCTTTTACGACTTTGACATCAACATCTTAATTATGCTTTTTTGAATATTAGTTAAACAAACAAAGTAGATAGAGTTGCCTAATACATCAAGTCATTCTCGCACCACATGTAAGATATATAAGATAGTTCCTCTTCCTCCCAACTAATTTTATTAGTACACTAGTTTTCCAATTGATGTTGATATATACGTGAATTAAGATTATCATGAGCTGACCAAACATGTTAACCTAAATTTCATGAATACTAATATTCAAAAAAAAAAATCATGAATTAGGTGATGCAGTTACAAATTGTTTTGTGTGATGCAGTTACAAAGGCAATTCCTCAATGCAATGTGTACTGAATCATGTCCCGACATGCGATATTGTGCGCGTGTTAAATGTGAGCAAAATCGTATCGTATAAGAGGACGAATATAACCAAATTGGTTACTTAGGATCCTAGGACGTCAACCATATTTTGTTAACAACATTAAACCTCTAGGATCTGAATGTCAAGCTTCTCAAGTCAATACCATGTACAAAACACATAGAAATGAGAACACACCTAATATACAATGATACGTACATATGAGTCAAAGCTAGTGATTCTCTGTAATGACATTTGGTTATTCACTAATCAATGCCTAATTGACAAGGAGTGTATTGTCGTGTGATTTCGATGGCTTTAATATTTAACTAAACTCTGTGTGGATCGTTTATTAGTTGGGACTTCCCCACGTGTAGTAGGATTTATCTAACTGTAATTTAATTAGTTGCAAATACAAAAGAAAAGGATAATTAGCTGTAGACCAGAATAGTGCCACGGTACCAACTTAATCGTCTACCTGCCCATCAAAGCTTCCAAATTATAGCTGTTAATGCTGGTCACACTCAAGAATTCCTTTATATAAAACCAGACACCAATCATGTCCATGTGAGTCGGCTAGCTAGACATCGTGACAAGACTACTTGTCACTATTTTTGGTACTATTAGTTACACATACAATGTTCTTGTTCATAAGGCTTATAAACTCGAGTCGAATTCAGAAGAAATGTAGATGTCAGAAACTTCTATATGTATTCGAGAACGTCGTGAGTGAGCGACGCGTTATATATGTATTTTTAACAGATACATGTTATTGAGTGACATTTCAAAACACTTTAATACATTGATAATTTGATGCGTTGGTCGATGATGAGATGAAGAATGCATAAACAAGCACCAAACTTCTATATGCTTAAAATTTTTGTTTGTGAGTAACGAGGGGATGTGAAATAACTTGCAATAGGTATAAATAAATTTAAGAGTTGCGAACTTAGCAACCGGGGATCCGTGGCGCAATGGTAGCGCGTCTGACTCCAGATCAGAAGGTTGCGTGTTCGATTCACGTCGGGTTCAAATCCCATCTAACCCGGATTTTTCTTTTTAGCTTTTCACCAACTTTTTATTATATTATTTTTTAACCCCAAAATCTCAGTCCCTTTTCAGCTACTTCTCCACGTACTGTGAAACCCTAGGAAACCCTCCACCTCATCCCGCCCTCAGGTGTGCTAGGGTTTGTTGAAGATGTCTCTCCTCTCCCGCCTCCGCCACTCCCTCCTCCTCCTCCACACGCGCCGCCTCTCCACCACCACCTCCAAAGACCAAACCCGCTCCCTCCTCGCCCTCCTCAAAACCGAAACAGACCCCCACAAAATCGTCTCCCTCTGCAAATCCGCCTCCCTCACCCCCGACTACTCCCAACTCCACCGCATCACCCTCTCACGCGCCGTCACCTCCCTCCGCGACTCCACCCGCCCCGACCTCATCCCCTCCATCCTCGACGATCTCCTCCTCTCCCTCAAAACGCACCGTTCCGCCTCCCACGCCATCCTCCTCTACGGCCAGGCCCGCATGCCCCACCACGCCGTCCGCACCTTCCGCCGCTGCTCCTCCGACCTCGGTATCCCCCACGACGTCGAACTCCTCAACACTCTTCTATCATCTTTGATTTCCGCCCAGGATTATCAACAAGTCACTCAAATCTACGCTGAATTTCCCAAGATTTATGAAATAGAGCCAAATCTCACCACCTACAACCACCTAATCAGGTCGTTTTCGGAGTCCGGCTCCACCGAAAATGCCTACGCCGTGCTGGAAGAGATGGAAATGAGGAAAATCAAGCCGGATGGGGACACATTCGCGCATCTCCTCGCGGGATTTTACCGCGAGGAGAGGCTGGAAGATTTCGAAAACGTGATTAATTTGATGGTTAAGTTCGGGTTCCAGCCGGGGGTGGATATCTACAATGTGAGGATAAAGAGTCTTTGCAAGATGAAGAAGTCAGGGGAGGCAGCGGCATTATTGGATGGGATGCTGGGGAGGGGTATGAAGCCGAATGTGGTAACGTTTAAACATTTGATCCGGGGGTTTAGCAAGGAGGGGAATTATGAGCAGGTCAAGAAGATGTTTGGGGATATGGTGGAGAGGGGGTTGAAGCCGGATTGTAACTGCTACTATATGCTGGTGTACTACTTGTGTTTAGGAGGGGATTTCGAGAGCGCGTTGAGGTTTGCTAAGGAGAGCATTGGGAAGGATTGGATGCCGAAATATGAGAATATGAGGGTGCTTGTGGATGGACTTGTGAGCATTGGGAAGGTGGCTGAGGCTCGGGGGCTTATCGGCCAGATGAAGGAGAAGTTTACTGTGGATCAAGATAGGTGGAGTGAAGTTGAAGAAGGCTTGCCACAGTGAATGTCTGGTGAGAAAGGTTTTGTGGTTTAGTTTACTTAAGATTACAGAAGTTATATTAGTGAATTCATAATGTTTCATGGTGCTTGATGATATACTTGATCAAGATTTTGTGGAAAAAGACTTCATATTTCTTTGAGATACTAATACTATTGATTTTGTATGATCTTAGAAGGAATACTAATGATTTCCATGCAAGCAACAACTAAGGTTACGGATTCCCTTTCCCCTCAAAATCTTTGCACAACAGCAGCAGGCGATTTGATATCGTTCCTACTTTGACGTGGGGTTTCGGCGTATTCCTTGTTTATGTTTGGTTCCAATATACTCCTCAAGGCTTTGGGAAGAGTTCTCTAATTTCCTAAAGTGAACCTCAAGGTATTCCCTAGCTTTTTCAATTTAGTTTAATCTCCATACTTTTTTGTTTTTTTGTTTGGAAACGATCTCCATACTTGCTTAGTTTGCTTTAGAATTAAGCCTATTGTGATCGAGTAAAAGACTCCGGTTCATGTACACATCGACCTATTACCTACTCAAAGTCTCTTTCCCGTTTTATTTTGCATACTTATTCCATGCAAACAACAACAACGATTACGAATTCCCTTTTCCTAGATCAAAACTTTCTCAATTTGGCTAGAGAATCTTTGCAGGCGATTTAGTATCGTTCCTACTTTGACGTGGGGTTTGGGCGTATTCCTTGTTTATGTTTGGTTCCAATATACTCCTCAAGGCTTTGGGAAGATTTCTCTAATGGCTTTCCTAAAGTGAACCTCAAGGTATTCCCTATTGTAGACTGGACTAATCATAACTGTGACCCTATAAATAGGAGCAACGAGAACGATATAGCTACCATAGCCATTGCAATTCAGAGTTGAAGAGGTGTTGTTCTTCAAAATTTATTTCCTTCTAGTTGTACGTGATGGCGAATCAGAATGGGCCTCCTGAACATTTGAATGAAATTAATCACATTTGTTGTATAGGCGCCCGACACGCTAGTGTTATGAGCATGGCGGTAATTGCCGCAGCACACCCTCAAGTGACGGTCACAATAGTTGATTACGACGTCGATCTCGTGCAACGTTGGGAGCAATTGGACATTGATTTTGTAGAGCCAGGCTTTCAACATCTACTACATCAAGTCGTTCATGCAAACTTGTTCTTTAGTGATCAAGTGGAAAATTCTATCAATGAAGCACAGATGATTTTTATCGGCGTCGAGATACCACCAAAGGGTGTGGTATTGGAGCAAGATCTAGATTGGACCTCGACCAATGGGAAAGAGCTATAAGAAGTATAATGACAGCTTCTCAGGCGTCGAAAATTATTGTGGAAAAATCAACTATGCCTATAGACTTTGGTGTTACATATAAGAGCAACATAGCCGATCTTAAAAATTCACCTGCAATAGCGGTATGCAAATCTCTTCTGACGGAAGGTGCAACGCTTCGCATTTTTGATCCTTTGGTGAATGAGAATGCGATCATGGGTTGCTTTACTCGTCATGTTAACAGGGTGCAAGTTGTTGCTAATCAACAAGACGCATATGACCAAGCGCATGCTACTTTATGTTTGGTGGATACAAACATTCAGTTTGATTTGCAAGCTATGCAGGACGCTATGGTGATCCCACCCTACTTGTTTATCGCCTGCAATTTGAATTTGGATAATGCTGCCGTAGAGGACATTAGGGATAGAGGATTCCAGCTTTACATTCACGGCAATCAAATCAATTAGCTGGTAGCTAGAGTTCCTATTGTTTTGGATTGCATTGAATCTTCTTGTTAATGTACTTTCAAATTTTAATCACTAAATTCTTTGTGGTGTTTGCTTAGAATCTTTATATCATACTTCCTCTCTTGCCATATTTATTTAACTAACTTGGAGCGAAAGTTAATTAGGACATAACTCACATAAGCGGTTTACCTATATGAGAAGCAAACATAGTATAAATTTGATAATTTTTCATATTCGGTGGCTAAGGAGGTAAACCCTTAAATCGATGTGTAATTGTTGTACCGACAGCTCTTTTCATCGATCAAGACGAAGTTTATAAGCAATGAGTACTGATGTCTGTTCAAACAGATGCAATACGCACTGCGGAGGAATGTGAACAACTTAGAATTAACAACAATGGTCATTGATCATATGCCATCATCTTTCATGTTCATCAAACACACAATAAAGCTTCAAATCAAAAATGCGGTCATGCGACTATCACTGTCAACGAAGACGTCCTATGAAAACAAATCATAAACATGTTTAGAGTTTGATACATTAGATGTGGGTGAAACAAATCATAAAAAGAGCCTTTCGATTACTGCTTGATAGTCCCAGCTGACATCTCTGGTTCTGAACTTGATCCGACATGAGTCTCAGCGAAACGGTAGAAGTACGCTTGTGTATCAAGTAGCTTAAGATTCTTGTGACCGTCCGTTATGATTCTCTGGACACTGTTCGACATTGTAAACCCACGAATCTCTAAAGACTTGAGATTTGGGAACCATTTGGGGAGCATGGATGCTAGATTTTCATCCATCTTCCATCCATACACACTGAGCTCCTCTATAAATTTGCAATTTGATTGGAGAACATTAAAATTATACGCAGATAGGTATACACGTACTTTTCTCAAATTCTTCCAGTTGGGTGCCAACTTGCTAAATATATTATCCCTCAGCTCTGTTGGTAGAAAGAGATTCCTCAGTTCTGGTGTCCTGCAACGTCCATCCACATGCATAAACGTTAGTGAAGCCTATACATAACTCAGAAATAGATATTACCGTTCACCTTAAATTGAGAAAAAACTAGAAGTCTAGAACGTACTTCTCAGCTATCAAAGTGAGGATATCGTTTTTGATGATTGTAGTGTTATCTTGAAGATAGGGACGTTCAACAAATATAGCCTTATCGGGAAAGTGAAGTGTTGTCCAAGTAGCAGGTCGGCATTTGAAGGCAATCCTGAGGTAATAAATGAACCTCCTAGGACGGGTTTTCCAGGGATGTGAATCGAGGACTCGCAGATCAAGCACATCATTATTAGGTGGAATCACTAGCTCAAGGACTGCCAATTTCCATGAGTGGCTGACGGACGCATAGTTGGGGGACAAAGCTGGTGAATAACCTGCCCAGTACTTAAGTGGACCGCAACGGTGATCAATGATCTTCACCAGAATATCGTGTGGCAATGCATCCCATGATCTTATGTCTTCTTCTGCTAGCAGGCTATGTTTCTGTTGCATATCCTTCTTCTGACTTTGATCACATTCACAAGTCTTGATTTTGTTCCTCGCCCTCCTCCTCTTCATAACTGCAGGATCATCAACAAGATTATGACTTTTCCTCATTATATACCTCAGCATTCATAACATTTTTGAGCAGATCAAATTATTTATGTGATCACCAGAATGCAAGCACATAAGAAAAGAGCATACCTTTAATCGGCTGCATATGACCGTTCTTGGACAGGAGGTTATCGATTTGAAGTACAGGAATGGAATGTTCGCCAGGAAAAAGGGCCTTTAGTTTATCATCTTTAACTATGAAACAATTTCTATGCAAACCCTTTTCCCGGCCATAAACCACAACTTTCTTCACCACCTTGGCTCGGGCCATTTCAGGACCCTCTCCAACAATTTCTTGAAGCTTTGGACACACTTTACACATCTCCGACGTCTCTCTCTTTCTCTTTCTTCTTCTTATTCCTTTACCTTCACTCTCATCATCTTCCTCCTCTTCCTCAAAAAACATGTTGATTTTTTCTTTAATCATACGAGTGACACGACGACTTGGGTCCGATAGATCAGCCCCATAATCCTTCTCCAGATGCCGGCGAACACTTGCGGCGGTAGCCTTTTCCAAATCCCAAGTACGGAGGATTTCATATAGTACAGGCAGGAGCTTGAAGTAGCTGACTTCCCTTGGAGCCTCAGTAACCGACATGGTCAAAGTTGCATGAGAGCCCTAGCCTGATCCTGATTCAACATATATGCTCAATTCAAATGAGTCAAATTCATAGTATATATTGATGATCTTATTTCACTACTTTGAAAGAAGACTTGAATTTAAACATTTGGCATCTATTATTGCTATATATATGTTGAAAAGTACTCACAAACAAACAATTTCAACATTTGGTAATGCATTAGTTTCTAACTAGCTACTCATCTGTCTATGTACTTCCATTTTGGCTTCATGCATTTGCGTATTGTAAAAGAAAAAATGAAAGACCTGTAAAACTAGGACAGACATACTAAACCAGAAGAAGAGGTTGGTTCCAAGTCAGGCATAATATTTTACGTGTAGTTGGATTATAAACTCAGTGATCTTTACCTAGGCTAATATTTCAATAGTAGTTCCAAATTTGAGTTAGATTATAAAGACATAAAGCCATAGTCCCAATATTTAGACGTGATTTCGGTAAGCCATCTTCTTCTTTTACGTACATAGTATAGTATAGTATCTTTGTTACTGATATTATCTCTTTGCTCATCACAGATACAGAGGAACCAGAACCCTGAGATTCTGCTATCTACTACGTACTGCAAACCTTGCTATTGTACTCGGTCCATTTATTGAGCAACAATATAACAACAAAGTATTCCTCTCTACATGCAATACAACAAATCAAACAACAAAAGGTAGATGATAGATCTTCAGATCTGCAAAGAGACGATCACGAACCAAAAACTGAAATTCTATGACCAGACAAAAGCAAATAAACGAATACAATTGGAATGAATCGAAACGAGAGGCGGAGGAGAGGGCTCACATGCACTGCTGTCTTCTTTCTCGGTTGAGAATCAGTCGAATCAGTTGAACAATTTGAGTCGTTTTTTTTTTTTTATAAGGAACTTTCATGTGAAGTATATCATTTACGCTGACCTTTACCAAGAGCATCAAATATAGTTGGTGATTCTCATCTAATGCTTACCAGTTCGTCGGCGGCAAGCAGCAGATCGATGGATGAACATATATGAGAAGAAGGTTCACGGCCTAGAATTTAGGTCATGGAATGCTACTAGAATTTAAATACCTAGATGCCCTAGAATTTAGAAAGTTTGGGTAATTTAATTAAGGAGATTATAATCAATCTATTGAAATCTTGAGACAATCAATTATTAAAAGATATTGGCCACGTTTGGGAACACGGACTGGACCGTGATAGGATACGGAATTGGATTTGATTGGTATAAGATTGGATTTTAAATGAAATCCTTTAACCTTACCCTCTGTTTGTTAAAGCAGATTTTGAACAGGAATGGAATACTTTCCTGTTCGTAAGTGGATATGAAGTTTACATCATGGATACAAATTAGTCGACCAACTTTATTTGCTCACCAAAATACCCACCCTCTTTAATCTATCGATACATGTTTATTTTATTATTAAAAATAAAGTTAAACTATTTGAAGAGACAAAAAAGAAGATAGAAATCTGATTCATTAAAAAAGAAATTAGAACCCGAAACCGAAGTGAGGGATGCAAAGGCGAAAAGGGTCTCTGTGGAATTTGAAGGTGGGATGAATTAGGTTGCAGAGACCCCAAACTCGAATTGGAGAAGAAGCAGATTGGGGCGCCTTTCTTCTTTCTTTTCTTTATTTTTACCTATGCAACTTACACACTCCCTCGTCGTCATCATCAACTTGTTTATATTTATATTTTCTTAATTATTAACCGGGTGGAGTTACGGATTCGCCCATCCGATTTGGGGTAATGACGGCTGTGGTGGGTTTGTCGTGAGGGGTAGAATGGGAATTTGAGGGGGAGTGATTATGATTGTGAAACAAGAAAACAAAAAACAAAACCCACAGATCAACAGCATAGGCAGTACGGTGGTGAATTTAGCTATAGTTCATTTAGGGTTCGGTAATTGATAAGGGCTTCACGGCGGTTCTGGTGCTTCGATACTATTACCCAGCACTCGGTTTTGCCATACGATCAAGAGTGAGCACCTAATTCATCTCATTACAAGTTGCATTGCATACCGTTCTAATGCTTTCACAACATGAAAGCTCTGGAGCAAATATACGATGGGGTTTACACTTTACACTACAGCTAAAATCTACTGTCCTCAGTTATGCAACTGTGAAAATCCATAATATAAATCCCTTGTTGTATACAAGTTAGGGAAAAAAAAAAAAAGACTTTCCGGTTAGTCTGAAGCCTTAATTTACATCGACTTGGCACCTCAATCCGGCAGTTGAGGCTCTGCCAAGTCCCTTTGAGCAATAGGATGTAATAAAACCTATGTCGTCTTTACAAATAATGGTGCAAAAACAAGCAGTTAGACTACTTGTACTCCATTAGGCTAATAAAGATCATAGGCCTATCTTCTGCTTACACTATTTCACCTCGATCGTCACTTGGTCCCTCTTTTCGCCCTCTTGTTCTGCCTAACCTCATCCTCGTTCAAGGCTGCCATTGCCACCTGAAAACAGTTAAGAACCATATATAAGTATCATATATAAAAATTTACCTAAGTATTACCCACCCACACACACACACACACACCAATCCCCATCATTCAGGAAAAACTAAATGTTAGTGAAAACAAAATTCTATACCTTTTTAGGATTATCCAGGAAGGACCTGATGATGCTACCAGGAATTGTAATGAGATCCTGAATTAAATTGACCAGATCTTGAATAACATGCGTAACATGATCAAACCCAGCATTTGCACTAGCCAACAATTTGTTCTGAAATTTTCTCAGCATGTAGATTCTCTTTGCTCTTTCTTTCTCTTTCTGATACATTAACCTCAATTCCTTTAAAGAGGCTAACTGATTAACGTCTCGTTCTTCCAATAGACGTCCAGTCTTTTCCATTCTGAAAGATAGTTGATCCGTCTGCACTGACGCTTCGATATACATGATCGATAAATCAGATATCTCATTCTTTGAAATCATCTCAAAGAGCACAGGGACCAAGTTCTGTTCCAGCCACATCCTTATTTTCTCTCCACCTTTCTGGTAAAGTATTAAAAGCAATCAAAAATTTTGTCTACCAAAGGACAGTAATCATCAGTGAGTTTTCTTATGATCATCAATTCTTATAATGTTATTCAGTGATTATAATAACCGGAAGGGGAATTCAAACATATTTTCATATATTCCTTATCGAATTCTGTAGAAAAATAATTTTTTAATCAGGCTCACCGAGCTCTCCAAAATGTATATGCGTCACTTATACAATAAGACATTTCTGAAGAAGGATCAAGAAAAGTGTAATCTCGATATTATGCATCCTATCTAACTTAGGGTGAAAAATCTACTCCAGGTGATCATGATAAATGATGGTGAAAATTTGTATTTGGTAGTAAAGGGGAAAAGAGTAAACCGGTAAGGTTACAAGCATATATTATATCCAAGGTAGGGATCTCTATCTTGATGCTAAATGTGCTATGAATCTGCTTAAGGCATATGATGTATTGTTTTCTAACATGTAAAGGTATTGTTTCTCCTTTTTTTTTTTTTCCAAATATATGTTCTTTATAATTTCAATAAAAAAATATTGTAATTCATACAAGACTTACTATTCGATCTCCGGGCCAAGTTGATCTCCGCACAATAACATCCAATGCAGCTTCAGAGGAGTAAATGATGATGCCTTTCTGGATTATGCACAAGGCAAGGTCCCGCAGCTGGAGCCTAGCAACAGCCTTCAACTGTTGAGAGGAAAGAGACCTAAATCCAATCACATCATCTACGTATTCAAGAAATTGAGGTCCAAAATGATTTTTTGTCTGCAAAAGAGAAGATGCACAGGTGAGTAGGGTAATCTGATAATAACAGCTGATAAACCAAATAATATCAATCAATCTTCTCTCTTACCTCCCTCAGAAGTGATAGGTAGCAGGAATTATGATTTCTTTCCCATGCATCATCAAATAATCCTTCTTTGACAGGAAACTTTTGAACTTCATCAGCACATTTGCAATTCCAAGGCCACAATTGATCACATCCAATATTTGTTGTCATGATGATCATCGTATTAGTGAAGTCAACGGTATTCCCATTACCATCTACTAGATGACCAAAGCCTATAATCTGGGTCAAAAGGTCAATAATAGTCCCAGGAGCCTTGTCAACATTGTCAAACAAAACTACACCTATATGCCTCTTCTTAACACCTAGCTCTCCCTTCTTGCCTGGCTCAATCTGGCTACTGGAACAAGACAGAAAAATGAAGTACAATTAAAGTACGGGATTTCAGCTTGAAAAAGAAATATATAACACACCATTCACTCGAGAACTTACCTACAGAGAACACCACGTAGGCGTGATACAGAATTCGGTCCTGTGTACTTTTCTAGATCAAACTCAGTTAGCATGTCTTTCTTACCAAAGACAAGAGTGGCCAGAAGTTTGGCAAATTCTGTCCTTCCACAACCAGATCCACACATGAAGATGAAGGATCCAATAGGGCGTCGTGGAGGCCTCTGCCTCGATAAAGCAGCACTGACTGCAAGTAGAACATGATCTTGTCCAATTACCCTCCTAATTGATTCAGGGTTCTGAAGTAGTGAATCGGAAAGCAACTGTGGTGGTGGAGCATCAATGAACAAGCTTGCTGCCTACATGACCATTAATATAAAAACCATTAAGAACAAAAAGAAAAGTCAACCAGTTTTTTATTTTATCAGTATGTAAAGAACATGATCGGCATGGATTATTGTGTTCTAGCCAGCACCAGAAGCAAAATTCTAGCAAGAAAGATGGGAGTAAAGTAAAAGATATAGATATATCTACCACTGCGATAACATGTGAGCTAACTGTCAGCTCATGCTTAAAATCTTTGCGAGTTGTATATAAAAGCTCAGTCACATGTTCATCAAGCCATTGCAATATCCAGGAGAAATTTTCCTTTGTTCTTTCCTCATTTAAATAGTAAACCAGCCCTTCGCGCATCCTTTCCAGCAAAAGTGCCTCGCGAGCTCTGATGTCATATCTCTGCCGCGAAGCTTGTAATTCCAACCACTTAATCTCCAACGTGTTCCAAACATCGTTTAGTTCTTCACGTTCCTTGGCCACCTGAATCAAAACCAACCTCATATTACATATTAATGATATTATTCAGACACGCATACTCAAAACTCAGAAAGACTAGATGAAGAAAAATACTAATGTTGATAAGGAATATGCAGCTTACACGATCCCTCCACTTTTGGGTGGATGGCTCTCTTTCTTTTTCAATCTCACCCAACTCAACAAGTGCACGATGCAGCCTGTACTCCCCAACCTCTAGTTCATCCTCTCCTTCTCTCGAGTAGTCAAACCTCTGCCTCAATCTTAAACAAGCCTCATCCAAAAGCTCCACTACCTTTATTTGCAAAATCGCCCTCTGGCTATCATCCAGTGTTCCTCTAAAATTAAACTGAAAAGCTACAGACCAACAAAAACAAACACACATTATCAAAACTCTCTCACTAAACACAACACCATCCACCAAAATCAACAATACATCACGACTATGACAGCAGAAATGATCCTAATACGAATAAAACTAACCATCAGGGTACTGCCTAATGATTCGACACGCATACACCACGGCCTCTGGTGCGATTTCAACACCATACTCCAGCTCCAGCTTCTCCTGATCCTCCACCTCGACTTTCGCCACAAACTCCTCCATGCACAGCTCTACATCAATCTCTGTCATCCCTGCATGATCACCACATCAAAAACACAAACCCTAAAAATCTCACACAAAACAACAACAAAAAAACACAAACTTGACTCAATCACTTGAAAAATGACCAATCTTTTCAATCACACAAGGCCTCAACTCCACTCGAATCTTTCATTTCCAATTCCCAGAAACCCAAAACGCAATTACCCTACCCAGAATCAAACCAGCCTCAAAGTCCGTACCTTTTTTCCGGTGAAGCAATCCGTGAACTCGCCGGAAATGGAATCGGAGAAGAAAGCGCAGAAATTTGAAGGAACGAAAAAAGCCCCAATTTTGAGAAATGGGGAATCTAAAACCCTAATCGGCGGAGAAAGAGAGAGATCCCATAAAGCCCTAACGACTTCCGTACAGAGAGGGAGGGAGGGAGACTGAGGTTTTTTAACTGTCAATTCGCCAACCGACCTAACCCGGCGCTCTGAACCGGTTGTGTACCATTTCCACTACTCGTTATAGTTTCGGGTTTAGGCCTCTTTGGGTGGGTGTGTGTGACCCGAATCCATGTATTTATGACGTGTGGAATGGGATTCGATTATTTTTATTCCATACGTAAATAAATTTGGACCTTGAATTATGGTAAAGTTTTGTGGGTTCACCGTTCGTTTCCACTCTATCGGATTCTCGGGCGGATTCGCGTATCGAGCGTAATAAATGTGTTTATATTGATTGTTGAATCGATATGATGAAAAAGTGAGAGTGGTTACTAACACGGTTTAAACGTTACGTGCATACAATTTGAAAGAGTTTAGTACCTTAAATTTAGTAAGTTTTATAGGTTCACTGCTCGTTTCCACTTTAACAGATTTTTAGGCGAATTCACGCGGTGCTTTTACAATCGATATGATGAAAACCTATATGAGGTTATTGACACTGCTCATGCGTTACCCACTTACAACTTGAACATCCTTGTTCAAAGCAATGTCTTAAATTTGGTAAGTTTTGTACGTTCTCTCTTATTTCTACATTATCGAACTTTTGAGTGAAATCACATGTTGGGCACATTAACTGTTTTCGTATTGACTGTAAAATCTATATGATGAAAAACCATACAAGGTTACTGCCACCGCTTAAAGCCTTACACATTACACACCTATAATTTTGAGGTTCTTAGTTGAAAACTCGAAGCATTATCTTAAATTTGGTCATCTCATTTCATTGTTCCATCTCCTTCACATGTACATTTTCGGTTCAATGTAGAAATCCTAAGATAGACCAAAGGAATTAACGAATAAACAGCTTGATTCCGATCATTCAGATGAAATCACTGAGAATGAATCGGGAAATATTAGTGGGCAAGCCGAACACATAAGTTGAGATTATAGCCCGATCTCCAGTAACTGGAACCATATTGATTTCAAAACGGTAAAACAAGTGTCCATTATGCCAAACTCTGAAGTCTGCTGATTAGGAATCATCATTGCCTAAACAAAGAAACAGTGGAAGTCAAAGGGAGCTCAGGAAAGATTTAAAAGGAGAAGGTGGCAGCACCAGGAAGAATACCATTAACTAATAACAGTCAAAAATACCATCAACTAATACCATTATCCTTCTTTTTTTGGCAATGTAATACCATTATCCTTTCGATGTTCTCATCTTGAAAATAATTACTGTATTGGCATGTACCAAAATTATTCTACGACCATAAAGTACAATCACTCAACTACCCTGTGAAGTAATTAGAGGAAATCCCACATTAAGGAAGCAACCCTCTAGACGTGAGTGCAGAAAACAATCAAATTATTTCATCAGAGAATGCAATGAAGAACTATCTGTTAATGTGAACCCAAATTGTACATAAGTGCAATACATGTCATCATCATCATACTACTACAGACAGATTATCTTTTCCACCTTGTCCAGCTATAGAGACTCACAGAATCATCTAACAAAACCCTAGTAGAAAGCTGTATTTTACCACCTTGTCTTAGAGCGCAATTACATAATGCTCGAACCCTCTGATATTCATCACACATCATCATTGCAAGCTGAGTGAATACAACAAATTAGTATTGTTATTGTTATTATTATTACTATCTCTATATGATTATACTGACATGAATAACAAAGACAATAAAAAAAATACAGCTAGGATTTCCACATTGGACTACCCTTCTACAATTCCATTCAAAGTTTCAGTCTTCATATCAGCAGAAAATAGCACATATCATAGTAATGAAATACAACTTACATAGCTACACAAATCTGAAATTTACTTTTACACATAAACTCAAAACTCTGCATGATAATGTCTACTACTTGAGTTACAGATAAAAGTTCAAACAATATACTGAATGTAAACACAACTATGTCAACCAAACAAAAAACACAAAATAAACAATTGGTTTAGGTGATACAGAAAACAAATTCTTAAAATTTTATTGTTATCAAACATAGAGAGCTCATCCTATCAAATGTCCACATAATTTTAAGTTGAGGGTCTTCTCATCTAGTCTACTGGAGAACAGTTACCAATTAACACTCTCAAAAGTTGACAACAAAAACATATCCAAATCACTCCATATTTGATGCTTGATCCTCATCTAGTCTTGTCTTTCCCTACAGAAGACAAAGCACATGCATTCTTTCATTGTGCAAGACAGTAGAAATACAGAAAGATGGGACCACCCAATGAAAAGAATGAATTTCGAAAAAGTAGGCAAAAAGATGGTCTCACACATTCAAAACTTCCGGTCATCATCACCCCCCCCCCCCCCCCCTTCCTCAGAAAAAGAAAAACAAAACACCATTTAAAGGAGAAACAATTAGGCCACCTAGATTGTAGGCAAAAGTTATAATCTTGTGCAAGTAAGTTTCCTGTTTCTGTTGCGCCTAATGCAAAACTTTATGTAATCAAAATGTCGACCAAAGTAATGCTAAAAGGTGCATTCTTGATCAGTCTAATTCAGGGAGGTTTTTTAATCTTTTATAGAGGCCTAGCCACCTGGCTGTCAAAATGCTCGAAGATGATCATCGGAGGCTAAACAAAGAAAAACATAAAAAGACTAAATAAAAAGAATGGAATTGCTAAAGGAAAAGCCTATTTCACTCTGCAACTAAGACCAAATCAACACTCAGACCATGAAATCAATCATTAACCAGATAATTCTTTTATGTGTATTACTTGTCTTTCTAGTCTACAATTCACAAATGTACACAAAACGAAACGAGATTGAACATGACGCAAGTAAATGAACTCATTACACAGCATGTACACTACATTACTACCTCAGCATTTTCCAATTTCAATGCCACAAACAACACATTTCAGCAAATACCAACCACAATTATTCGAATTTAGTCAAATGCAAAAGAGGGAATACCTTGAGGGGTCCAACCGTAAGAGCGTTGCGAGACGGAGAGCATGGAAGTGAGCAATGCAGAGGCTGTGGCAGAGTGGTAGGGAAGTAACGACTCCACGCAGCAGCTCAACTCCACAGGCGACCTTCACAAGCTCAATCCAAACAAGATTTTTTCAATAATGTTGAAACTGAAAATGAAGAATCATAACAGAAACAGAATCAGGGTTTAGGGTTTTAGATGTACCTGAAAAGGGCGTGAGAGATGGGGTTGTTGTTTTGCTTGGGGATGCTGAATGGTGCGGCGGCGGGTTTGGGTCGGGCAGCGGAGGCGACCCGGGAACCCAGAGTGGTGGTTCTGGCGGCGGCGGAGCGGAGCATGGACCTGGCGGCGAATGAGGCCATGGGTTTCAGGGATCGGCGACTGTGAGAGTAGGACGAGGCTGAAGGGATGTTGGAGTAGGAGTGTCGTGTGTTTGGGTGTATAATTGCTACTATGTATAGCCACGTGGCATATACTCACGGGCAGGAAATTAGACGGAACGAGTTAGGTCAAGGTGTTTAAGTGACAACTTTGAAGTCATGAGTTTAAACCTAATTAACATATGTAGGGTGTGTGAGTTATTAATAAAAAGATTTTTTTTTTAAAATAGCAGGTTTACTTACATGGAATGAAATTGAAAAGAGAATTCCTACGCTTACTTATTTGTGGGTTCACCGCTCGTTTCCACTTTATTGAATTCTCAGACGGATTCGTGTATCGAGCGTGTTAAATGTGTTGTTTATATTTATTGTTGAATTGATAATGAAGGTAAGGAAGAAAAGGTTACTGACACAGTTTAGACGTTACGCTCGTATATTTTGAAAGAGTTTTCAGAACTAGAGAGAAATATATATCCAAACACAAAACAAACGTTTTTTTTTTTTTTTTCACCCTGCACCCAGTAAGTACTTTTAGAGTTCTAATCAAATTTATGCTTTCTGCTTCATACATTGTCTGTGTAGTAGTGTTAGGTCTGTATCACACCTTATTTGTGCAGCTTTGAACACTGAAGGATTCGTTACTGCCCGGCCTATAACAAAAACAGTGAGGAAAGACCTTATAAATAGCTGCATCTCCATATCACAAAACAACCATCTCAATCTTAAACACTACTGTAGCTCGAAATATCACAAGATATGGATCAGAAAAAGCCCGAGGTTGGGGTGGTTGTGTCGCTGAGCAAGACACAGACGAATGTATCAAGCGAATTCGAAAACAAAATGCAAGCAGATCAACTTGGTGGATATTCAACCAATTTCACTCAAAGTTACAAGGCAGAAGAGTTTGGAGGCAAGCATTCTGGCGCTTCGTTATTCGGTCCTAAGGAAGATGATGAGTTTGTTGACTTGGAGCAAGGGTATGGTGCTCAGCATCAGACTCAAGTGCAGCTCAAGGAGTCTGTGTAAGCTAACAAGGGTAAAAACCAAGTCCAACTCCTAGTGTTAATTGGCTTTTTAGTGTTTGCTGATAATAAGGATTTCCTACATATTCAGTTAGTTTAAGGAAATCTCTGACTATCCTAGTGTCTGTCATATCTACATTTATAGGAGTTTGTTTAGGTCTGTCTTTCAAATCTCGTGGTTGTTGTCTTAAAATAACAGTTTTAGTTTTTTCAAGATTATGGAGCACTACTGAAAATAATCTCAACTTCTAATTAGTATCATCTAGCTAGTTATTCCAGAACTCAATGCAAACTATTGTTCTACCAGAGAAGACGCCATATCTGAGTTACTGAAATGTATGGTTACATTTCAGCAATCTTTGTTCTTGGCGCTGAAATGTATGGTTTGAGTAATCTTTATCCAAACGTGACACAAACAGATTATTGCTAATGGAAGTCCTTAATTAGTTAATTTATCGTAGAAATTTAAAATGTATTCAACAAGCAAAGTTCTCAGACTATACAAGCTTGGACATCACAGATATCCACCATTATCACTATTTTCTCTTTCCATCCATCTAAAGAGTCTCAATGATACTGTCTTCCACGCTATGTGAATCACGGCTCTTGCTTGCAAGACTTGAAGGAGAGTGACGTGAATCCCAAAGGGTATAAATCAGCTAGCTTGTTCTTCAAAATGGAAAACGACCATCACCGTGTAGGCATTTGAGCTTGGAAGTTGCAGTCTAAAAGATTCACGGTGATGCTTAAAATCAGCATTTCCGAGCAACGGATGCCGATTTCCTCAAGTGTTGTGCTCCATATGCTGCAGTTGAAGCCAATGTTGTTGATGCCACTAACCAACTGCATAAATTTGAGACAAACAATGAGTTCTCTGTGGATACGTACATAACAAAGAAGACAAATTGATAAACTAGACAGCCAAGCTCTGCCAAGTCACCTCAAGTATGTAACATATGACTGAGTTTCTAATGTTCCAAACTCTGGTTGGAGGAGAGCTGCCGCAACTAAAACCAACTGGAAAACTGTGTTAACCTGTCATCATCCACATTGTACATTAGGAAATAGAAAAAAGCTTTACTCAAGCAACCGGCAAATCATGATTACCAGTTTTACCAGTCATTTCAGCTAAATGTCTAGCCATGAGGACTTGTGAAAAGAAACAAGCTTACCTTGCTAATAAAGAGAGGTTCCACCTTCTGGGGACGGGTTGCATCCAGGTTGAAGAAATCTGACCAACTTTTCCACTGACAAAATTCAACACTGTTAAAACTTAAAAGACCAACTAAGAATTTCTGGCCAAATATTGATATAAGGAACAAAAAGTTCTCACCTTCCAGCCCAAGCTACTAGCTCTTTCATACACTGCACCACTGACAAGGCCAACATCTCGCAACACAATGATTCCAACAAGACCAGCTGCAAAACCCAGTCATCATAACAAAATAAACACAAATACAGTCATGCATCTCCTTCCAAGTAACAGAAAAGAACAGGGGGCCACATAGTACTTACGGTGAAGAAGATCCTTATGCACCATCGCCAATGCAACGCACCCAATAAGAACCTGCACCATAATCAATCCCCATACCATCACACATCTACACTAGCTACATAATTCAAACATCAACAATCTACAAGAGGTTCATGTAAGCCTTATTAAGCCATATGCCTTATCTGCAAGGGGATCAAGGTAGGAGCCGACAACAGAGTTAATCCTCATCCTCCTAGCCACATACCCATCCAACTACACAATGTACCAAAAACCAAACACAAACAAATCAAAATCCATTGCAGGAACATACACACATTCATCATTCACACTATAATCAACTCCAGCATACATCAGTTCTACCCGAAAGGTTACACATTTCCTACCCAGTCACTTGCCCCAGACACAGCCAGCCCCACCATTGCAGCTGAATACCACTCATTCACAATCATCCTGCATATCAGTCACATATTCAATTCTCAAAATCCAACATAATCTACAAAAAAAAAAAAAAAAAAAAAAAAATTACACAACCAAATTGAATTGAACTAAATTAAAGTAAATTTTGAATCTAAGAAACAAAATTGAAGAGTACCATCCAAGAACAGGACCGGAAACCATTCGAGCCATGGAGATCAAATTAGGCAAATTGACGAAATCGTCGCCGGCTTCCTTCAACGGTGGACGATCCGAGACCGTCGGATCCGACCCGGAGGTCAATTCGGGCGGGGAGGTCGTTCTCTTCTTCCGGAGCAGATTGAAGTTCAAAGCTTCGATCTTTTCCAAAACGGCGGCGTTTCTGCGGAGGTAGAGCGGCGTGGCGGACTGAGAGAGCTTCCACGGCGGGAAGGAGAGGAAGAGCGGGCCGTTGTGGGGTCCATGGAAGGGGACGACGATCCAATTGGAGAGGGGAGAGAGGAAGGATCGGGAGATGTGAGAGCGAGGAGAGGTGGGGGAGGAGATTGGTGAGGCGGCGGCGGTGAGGAAGGTTCTGGATTTTTTAGGGTTTCGAATTAGGGCTCTGAGGGATCGGAATACCGCCATTTTTGCCGAGCGGGAAGCATTGAAGCGCGCTCTGGTCAATTAGGTTTTTGCAGGGGTTTTAGGGTGCGAACGACACGTCGCATTTTCCGTGGCGTTTCTTTTTCTTCACACTTGGATTTTCCCCCTTTTTGTATGATTTTTTTTCTTTTTTTAAAATCGGATTTGAAAACCCAGTCTAGCTAGAGACTCAGAGATATTTTCGGTCCTGTTCTCATGTTTTCTCATGAGTTAGACCAAATTACGATGATCATCGTTGTTTCAAATTAAAATCAAACTCTAAAGCCCTTGAATCAGACATGACCGGTCGGTTGGTTGGTTCACATAATTGATCGCTATATAGAGCCAAGCACAACACAAACTTGACCGGCATAATATAAAGTCGGTTCAGACCAACATAAGCTCGACTCAAGGTTGTGGAGGCCATTTATAGGATTTAGTCCGGTTGACAAAATCAGGCCTGTAACATGCTCGACATATTAATAAAATGGAAATCATTGACAGTTTACAGTTAACACTATTTGACACGGTTATGTATTTTAATATCAATTTAAGAAAATCAAGTTAAATTTAGAAAATATGAGTCCAATCCTAGCAATGAGCCAAATGCATGAAAAAAAGTGTAATATATAAGGTAGTCAGCTAATTTGGTCGAGTAGACAAGAACAGTTAGGCTGGAGCTAATCCGTTGTCGCGTACAGCTCCAATGACTAAATTTCGTCCAAAATTATAGAGAACTAACACTGTTACATAAAACTCGTTTGATTAACACAAACACGTACTAACGACTTCAACAAAATTTGGTTTCAGGTTCAACCTATTATTGCAATCTCCTATGTCATATTTGTACACATGCATGAAGGATGCGTTGTGAGTTTGCAGAAGGCAGGGGTGAAGAGGAAACAAGAGCTAGGGAGATTAGGATATGAATTGCTTCTCTTGTTGCAAAGCGGTGGAGGATGATACTCCAAAATTTCAAGTAAGAAAGGCCGGCCGGAGGCCATATTCTAATAGTACTAGAGCATTGGACTCCATTTTCGCAACGCTCTCTTTCAAGTCAGGTATACATCGTGAAAATTCTACAGTGCATTAATGCGTCATGACATACACGTAATCCAGCTCCATATTATGACTCATCAATGCACTACATGCATGGAGTTGGTCTACGTAAAGTATTGCTGCGTTTTCAAAGTTTGTAAATTAAGCATGCTTCTATACAAATGTGCAGGTAGCAGCAGGTGCAGGAATTTACGCAATGAGATACTGAAGGTGGGAGGTGCAAAGCAAACTGCTCGGGTTTTTACATTGAATGAGCTTGTTTCTGCAACTGATGGCTTCAATCCTGCTTGTTTGCTTGGGGAAGGAGGATTTGGGAAGGTGTATAAAGGGTACATAGATGGCATCAAACAGGTTTCTCTCTCGCGCAAAGATCAGATATTCATAAAAATGTCTAGGGATATTGCAGATTTGCTAATCATTTTGTTATTTCATTCTGTTTCAGGTTGTGGCGGTTAAGAAACTTGACAGGAAAGGTTTGCAAGGAAGTAGAGAGTTCTGTGCTGAAGTTATCATGTTGAGTCTGGTTCGACACCCAAACCTTGTCAATCTAGTTGGATACTGTGCAGAAGGAGAGCAGAGACTTTTGGTGTATGAGTATATGGCCAATGGATCTTTGGAGAATCACCTTCTAGGTATGCACAGAAGTTATGTTTCTGATATTGCTTTAATGAAATCATATTGGAAATGAAACTGAGTTATCACATTTTTGTTTGTGTTTTAGACAAAAGTCCAAATCAGCTGCCTCTTGATTGGTACACTAGGATGAAAATCGCTGAAGGAGCAGCTAAAGGACTTGAGTATTTGCATGATGTTGCCAAACCGGCAGTCATTTATCGTGATTTCAAAGCATCAAACATATTGTTGGATAGCCGATTCACTCCAAGACTGTCTGATTTTGGACTAGCTAAGTTAGGTCCAACAGGAGACAAGTCCCATGTGTCTACACGGGTGATGGGAACTTATGGCTATTGTGCACCAGAGTATGCTTCCACAGGAAAGCTCACAAAAATGTCTGATGTCTACAGTTTTGGGGTTGTCTTTCTTGAGTTAATCACCGGAAGAAGAGCAGTCGATGAGACAATGCCAGAGGAAGAGCAGATCCTAGTCAATTGGGTATGTTACAGGTCAAGAATTGTTTTATTTTGAAGTTTAGTGTCAAACGGAACCTTGTTTGTATTGAACTATTGATTCACTTTTAACTTCCTGATGTAGGCTCAACCGCTGTTGAGGGACAGAAGTAAATTTTCATTAATAGCTGATCCATTGCTTAAAGGAAACTATCCGGTGAAGGGTCTGCATCAAGCTCTTGCAATTGCAGCAATGTGTCTCCATGAGGAAGCGGATTGCAGACCTACCATGTCTGATGTTGTACTTGCTCTCGAGCATTTATCCAAGCCAAGAAATGAAGTTGTCATTGATGATGAATCAAAGCACAGCCGTGGTCAGATGACCAATGTCCAATCTCTAAAACAAAGGAGTTTCAAAGCAGAGTTAGATCTATAGCATTGGCATTCAGCAGGGTGCAACCAGAAGAAGTTGCACTGCAGATTCAAGCGCTCTCGATCCAGTTTTCATGCATAGAGCTTAAGAGAATTGTATTGTTTGTATTTTCGTGTTCATATTCTATACATATATCTTGTCAACTGACAGAGATGGATGTGTAGTTTGTATATTTATGTACTACAAAATTTATGGTTTGCTCTCACTAGTCTTAAATTGTACACTTCAATGGATTGAGATGAAAAACCTTGTATCTATTATAACTCAATCCACAAACCTATTAATCTACCTGCATTTGGAAATTTAACTTTTGGCTGCATTATTGGCTTTTACTTCTCTTTGCAAATGACACATATACAGCAACCTGAATAAATTCAGGCATATAATTACAAGATGGGAACCATGAGAAGGTAGAAAGGTTCACCTGGTACAGTCCTATAGCAAAAGTGAAGAGAAAGCAAGCAACAGAAGAAAAACTCTAAATGCGCAAGTTGTTCATATCATCCTTGAGGGTCCTGTAATTGAACCCAGGAATGCCATTTAACCTATTGTTTTCTACAACTTCAGCTGCAGAACACATGCTTGATAAGAACCCCCTGCTGCCAGATCTTTGCCTCTTCCATTTCCATGTCATCCTCAAGAACCAGAAACTAGGCCTGCTAGAATTACAATTCTTGGAACTCATCTCCCCCATTTTCCCTTGAGGCTTCACTGAGCTTACACGTCGGTCTAGCTCTAGCTTACCAAAGTACTCAATCTCCCTCCTGACAAGAGATCCCACGGTGCCTCGCGTGCCTATTGCAATTGGAGCTGCTGCAGCCATTGTTTGAGTCTCAGGAAACTTAGCTTCTGTGGTGCTGGCTTTATACTCCATGTTTTAGGTACAAAGTCAATGAGTGAAGTAAATGAGAAGCTTGTGGATGAAGAAAGTGGTGGCCCTAAGGGTCTTTTTCTCAAGGGGAAGGAAGAAGGATTGCTTTGGATTTGAAGCATCTATACTTTGGTATTTTATAAATCTCTTAGTATATTGCTCTTTAGGTAAAGTGGACACCATCAGATTTTGCATCATTAGTGCTTCTGGCAGGAGACGGATCACCATCATATCATCCTTGTGTCTGCAATAAAACCCTGCATAATCTACGGATCAAATTTTTAACCTTTTGGACTGATGAGAAATCCTTTCACAGATTATAAGCTCCTATCATGGTAGGGTCTGAACATCGTTTCCAAAACAATTTTCAGAAATCCAAACATCCTTTTCTAATTTCACAGAAGGCACAAAATTCCGACTTCTTTATACTTTCCTTGCAAACTTTCCTAGGGTAAAAGCAAGAACAGAGTTGAAGGTTTTTCACTCTCTTGATTGAGTGCTTTTTAGGTGCTGGACATACTCTTCATTGGCTTTCTTTTGCTTTTCACCAATTGTTTTTCTGTATCAGATGTGCAAATGATGCAATAACCTAACTGGGGATCACTTTTCCTCTATAAATTATGCCGGGTTGAGGCTAAGTTCATATCCTATGAGACTCGGTTCAATAAGATATGAGTTGAGGTGGAAAGTGAAGAGCAATGTAATTGATTGAACTCATAAAGTGCCATGACTGAAATCATTTCTTTCATTTGGTAATGGAATAGAAGATTCCTTGTGAAGGCTGTGATTGAATAGTTTTCTTTTCCCAGGAATGGTGGTCGGTCCGATTTAGTTTATTTTGAAGCTAAGTTGGTTTCACTGAAGTGCCATCTATGAGGTCACTCACCATTTACGCATTGCTTAAAGTTGAAGGCCATGATCCATATTCATCATTCTGAATAGAAAAGAATCTAGGCACTGAGATTGTGCTGGAAGCCTCGATTTAGGTCAGTTTAATATGACTCTTCGCCAAAACAATAATGTCTTCCAACATCTATAACACCTGCAACTAGTCCTAAAAGAGTTGCTGGAGAAATGTAAACTTGGCAAAAGAGTTGATCAGCAAGAAGGGATAAAAAGAAAATTGAGCCGATAGATGATATTAATGCAGAACACAGTACATGTTTATATAACTAAACAACAACATTTCTATTTTCTTTTCTGATTGTAAGCCTCAAAATTGGTAGTTCCCTCTTATTTTCTTAATATCCACAAGCTCGACTATGTTCTTATTCCCTTTTCTATATTTCCTATCCTTGTTTTAATGTTCAAGCTTTGTTTCAATGTATAAAATGTAGTTTACAATCTACTGTATACTGGGAAGATGGCACGTATACCTCAACTTCCGATGTGAGGCAAGAGCATGTCGTAAAGCAACATCCACACTCACACCCTCTCGAAACAGTGAGTCATACAAATGGCAGACGAATTGGGACACTTCTTCCTCATCATCATCCCCAAAGCCGATAGAGCGGTTTTCATTTTCACTATCTTCCCAATCACTCACCGGACTTTCAGGTTCAGTCGCCTCATCTTCAACTTCGTCTTCCTCAGCCTCCTCCTCCTCACCAATCTCAAACTTTTCAAGAACACTGAAATCAGTAGACCCGAATGTTAACTGTGTTTTTTGGGGCTGTATTGAAGAAGATATAACCGCTTTGGCACCAGAGTCTAAAAATGCTTTGATCAAAGTTGGCGTAGGCCCATTTGTCCCTGTACAAATAATGATCCTGTCTCTCCAAGCTCCAACCTAAATCATGAATGACATGAAGGCATCAATTCTATCACTTAGATTATCAACAGTAAATGCTTCACATAACTAGTGACTATGGCGTACCATCCATCGAACGTCATCAGGTGTTAGGTGAATAGAGGGGACAGTTCTACGAAACAAATACGCTCCAATTTCTTGGCCATCTTCCATTACCTTAAGAAAATGCAATCCAGAATTAATAATTTGGCAACTTTTATCAAGTAAAAACGAACGTTTTTAATGCTCATGGAAACATACTTGAGTTTGGCGTCCCATATAACGGTGAACGATACATCCAAGTTGGAAGCATGGTTTATATGCAACTAAATCAGAAACAGTTGAAATATTGGAAAGAGATGATCCAGCCTTCTTGCGGTGGTTTCGCATATTTGATAACAAGCTCAACTTAACACTCTGCAGAAAGTTATCTGCAAGCTCTCCAGGTTCAGCAACCACAAATACATCATTTTGCCAACTGCAGAAATAAACAGCCAGGAGAATTAGTGACAACTGAAACAATATTGACTTGCAATTATAGGTTATAAGAAATTAACCAGAAGCATATTGACCTTAAAATTGAGCCAATTGAGTCATTTTGAAGGGCCAAATGCACAATGCCCACTTGTGGCGAATTTTGTAACTTATCATGCAACGACTGAACAGGTACAGAAAGCTGTCTAGGCCCTGAAGGAGACTTTGGTGGTGAGGCGGCTCCCTTTCCAGGTTGACCATCTAAGCTCAGAGGTGGGACCATATCAATTCGGCCAACCCTCTGCGGGCCAAAGTCAGGACTGTAGAAAAGTGGGCTTGATGGGACACTTGCAGGAAACAATGGTGACTGAAATGGTGTTGGGAATGTTGCTGCTGGTGTTGTCTTCACAAACCCTGAGATTCCTTGCATTAAAGATACCCGTATTCCATTACGAGCACAAAATGATTCAAGTTCATGAGCATGATTCAAAGCTCGACCAGAATTGGGGCTATGCGAAGCTTCAACAAGTAGCACATTACGCCTCCAACCTAGAGATGGGTTTTTCACTTCTAAAACAGAAAAATAGCAAAATAAGTCGAGTTTCTAAAACGCTACAAATGCATAGAGCAGACTGAAGACATGAATGTTAGCATCCGTACCCTCATTTGCCTTGGGGAAATGTTGGGATCTCAAACTCTCGGACCACTTTTCGTCATTTTGGAATGGCAGCAGTAGTCTCTCACAGGCATCCTTAAGTGCAAGAGAACTTTTCTGAACATATTCTTCCACCGAGGCTTCCAATTTTAGCCAGACAGCTGGATCAGTCTCATCCAGTTCCATATCACAACGTTCGTCAACTGAAGAGTAAAACATAGAAAATGCTGGTTAAGAAGTATTTTATTCACTACAACACACTCTTACAGAAAATAGTGCATGGTGAAAACATCAAATAGTCAAGGTTTGATAAGACGATAAAAAATATTTTCAGATGCAAAAAGAAAAAAAATAAATAAATAAGATACCTGGATTAAACCGAAAGTATTGTATCCCAGGGAGCATCGGTAGCAATGTACTTAAGGCTTCCTCCACGCGTTCCACAGAGCAAGAACTCTCTATCAATACTTGCCCAGTATCAAGATATCGCCAACCACCTTTTCGCACCTACAGTAGCAGGTTCATTATGAATAGATAAAGCAAAATAATGACTAAAAATAATGCATTTCACTCATTTTCCATTTTGTGCATCAAATTCAGCAAGAAAAAGAACTTCTGAAAATGGTCCAGAACTTCTTATACAATGTAAAGGGTCCTCTGCACCTCTGAATCTCTGATGCACTACCTATATCAGTTATGACTAGGAGAGGATAGTGTAACCACAAGCTATCGGGTAGAGAAGCAGCATACATTTCTAGATCTGCTACCTGTACCACCCCGGTGACCTATTATCCCACAATTATCTTGCATTCTTGCTCAATTGACTAGCATGGTGGTGACAATAAAAAATATTGCAAAATTGTAACTGATCACCCAAATTCCAATTTAGACAATAGGACCAGTCTGACAGAACTAACTTCAGAAACAAAGGAAATATCATGATTTACCTTTGTCGGAACAGAACCACAGCCAATAGAAACTAAGCAATCAATTTTCGTGTCAGGCCATAAAAGTTGTGCTTCTCTGATGGCAAAGATAGTAGGATTGTTTGCCACTATTGCACCATCTTGCCAACGATGAATATCTATAAAGTAGGTTAGGTGTATTAAAAGCCAAGATCAAGAAATTCCTTAAAATCCTAGAGACGATAAAATTTCCACAAGCTAAAAAAAGAGAATACCATCTGAGAAATCATCAAGATAGTATGGTGCAGCAGATGAGGCTCTTATCGCTTGCCATATTTGATGCTTGCAACTTCCCATAAAAGCACTGCGTCTATAGCCAAGTTCAGTACCCAAACTAGTTGGTTCTTGCACAGTGATTCCTGAACTCTCTGAACCTACAAAAGCTACTTCTGGCGTTCCCACAGGGTACTATAAATTGAGTTCAAGATGCCATGTTAGTATTTCAACAGTGAAGCCATGTTGTTCGCATATATAGTAACTATCTATCTCGAACCTGATAATTCCGGAATAAGAACGGCTGCGCTGGCGTCATGCTCACCAAAGTTGACACTACAAAAACTTTGGGAATGTTTTTCACTGCTGACTCTATCAACAGATCTCCTTCCTCATCAGCACACATTTCCTTCAATAGTCTCTCGAACTGATCTGCGCTATGCTGCAAAGACATTATGTTATAGCTACCCTTTTGAAATTCAAAGCATATAGGCCAGGCCACAACAACCTCAAAAACTAATACTACTTTATTGTTTAAAACCTCTATAAACTACTACCTCCACTATTTGAAGAACATACGAGCTACAGAAGAGATCAGACAATTAAGATAGCAACATAAGTACATAACTACAACGATAATTAATTTTCCACAATACGGAGGGGGGGTGGTTGGGGCTTCATCTTAGAAGCTCTTATTTGAAGGAAATCAAGTATATGATAGAAAATATGATTATCCAAGACATCCACAACTTCCATAAAACAATAGTAGCAATTGTTGTGTTTCATTTTCTATTGGTTTTGCCCGGCTGATCGGCATAAAAGGAAATGGCTTGGCTAAAAGTTGAACAAAATAAAAGAAAAGCGCATGTGATGGTAGCCATAAACAAATCATACGTAAAACATTAAAACTTACTTTAGATCCATGTACAACAACTCGAAAACTCTGTGATGAACTTTTATAGAGCTGATCCAACTTCTCTCTCCAACTTGCAGCTTCATTGTCCTTTGGAGCAGGTTCAGCAAAGACAAGTTTTCCTGCAGAAGTTATATTAGAACTGATAAATACAATTAATCAATGAGACAAGCTTCATGTCAATAAAGTGTTCTCACCAAGGTTTTTGTAGATTTCTTCACACTGATCTAATGACATTAGCTTAATGCCAAGAGCCACACCAAGCATGCCACCCGTTGATGTGCCGCATATGAGGTCAAACAACTCATGTATTGGTTTTCCAGTTCCCTTCTCAATTGCTTTAAGAATTTGCACAGTTGCCAGGCCTTTCATACCACCACCATCCATTGAGAGTATGCGCAATCCTTGTTTTGGCACCTGTCTCCCCCTTATGGCACGTCGTAGATTTCCATTTTCCCCTACAAAAGGCATAATGTGACCTCCCTATCAGCTATAATCTAAAACAAAAATTTTATAAAACAAATCAAATCTAAGAGACGAACCAAGAATTGCCAAAGCACGAGCTGCAGCTTTGTTAACACGCGGTTCAGGTGCAACTGTCAAGCGCATGAGAAGTTCACATAAACTTTCAGAAGTAACCAGAAGACGACGATTCTCCAAACAGAATGCCAAATTCCCAACTGCTAACAGAGCTAACCTTTGCACCTAATATATGATAAATCTCAATAATTGACAAAACTATAGAAAGAAAATATGAGAACCACTGCCTGAGGGAAAAAGTATAGAACTTGCCTCTGGGGTTTTGTGGGCACATAAGTGTTTTAAAGACTTCAATACATCCTTGGTCAGCATTTTCTGAGCTACAGCATCAGATGCAAAGGCCAGCTTCACCACAACTTGCAATACAGAAATTACTTCCTCTTGGAGAACAGATCTCAGTACCGTCTCAATGGGTTGCATAACATCAGCTTTGATCAACTGCATTGCAACTGAAACATCTGCGGCAAGAGATGAAAGTGCAGAACATGCTTGTTGAACCTGCCAGAAGTTGGAACTCTTAAACCATATGCAAGAAAAGAGTATATAAGCAAGTAAACCATTTCCAGGACAAGTAATCCACATACCACATGACGGTTGTCACTGCTGATCATACTAATAAGCTGTCGCACTGCATTCTCATCTTTACCAACCACGGCACGGTTCCCTTCGTCTTGCATTATCTTTGCTAATGCAGATGCTAGTAACGGGTGATGACAAGAAGAAAAACGAAATATAAGAGCGAAAAAGGCACTTAGCTTATGCCTAGATGCACCAAAATACGAACTGTTTTCCATCTGCAATTACCACAAATTTTCTTATCAACAAAGCCTAATCTGAGGTTGGAAGTTTTAGATCTAAAAATTTTCTAGAGATATTGCATTGATCATCACCTCTATCTGCACATTCACTGATCTCAAGCTGTCGTCTGCCACAATCCTGATATTTGCAAGAGATAAATGACGAAGTTTGTGCAGAGGCAAGATTTCAGGAAGAAATTCAAGAGGGTTTCCAAATAGCCTAAGTACGCGGAGTTCAGCCATAGCCCTGTCACAGAACTGGAGGGAACCATTAGACCCAAAGAAATCACATTCACGAACATGGCTATTATGGAGAATGGAAAAGCTAACTTAAAATGTTGAAGTGATGATGAAATGACCTGAAATCAAGCAGAGGCCGAATAAGCTTGTTGTGTTCCAAAGAAAGTTCCACTAATCCAACACACTGTCTCAGTTCCACTGCTTCAAAGTCCAACAAAAAACCAAACAAATGAACACATCAACAACTCAACTCCAAACCCAAATACAGTTACATTGCTCCATCCGAACTTGGTATTCATCTAAAGAGTCGCGGAATAACCACTAATGAACTCATTTCCGTACCAGGTACTGAAGCCAGCATGTTGTAGTCAACCCTGAGCACCTTTAAGCTTCTCAATTCACCGAGTTCAGCAGGCAAAAGTGCCAGTTTATTGTTATCAAGGTATAGCTTCTCAAGAAGAGGCAGTCTTGTTAACTCTACCGGGAATACCTGCAAATACATTGCAGGCAATTGATATAGAATCTCGCAACTCATCTCAAAATTCACTCACAAATAACATGAAAATTGCTCTTCCTCTAATCTCTCCTAACTCAATTATGATACGAAACCACACAATAACAAGTTTTTAGTAAAATGTATATACTGAGAAGATCATTGAAGCTTTCTATGATGAATTTAACTAGTTTCCGAAAACTAAACCGAAAATTCATAGCCTGATCGATTGCTTACATACATTGAATACAGAAAGAACCATAATTTATCAACAAAGAAAGTAAAGAAAGACTCACCGACAAACCACAGCCACATAAACGGACCACGGTGACGCACTGCCAATGCACGCCGCAAGCCGCCGTACCTTCAGCGACAGCTGGCATTGACGAAGAGAAATTTGACCTCAACAACCGGGTCAAGACTCCAGTACCGTCATTCTGCTGACCCGACCCGCCCGTCTTGGCCATACTAACCGCCCTCAACGGCTCTCTCCGCCTCACAACCCTCATATCCACACTCACATTCGCCTCCTCCGGCCTCAGCTCCACCACCACCGTGTCCTGCGGCATCGGCAGCGCCACCATGAGCTGCGACTGGAGCCGCAGCGCCACCTGGTCCTCGTCGTCGCCGGCGGACCAATCCAGATCGATCCGGAACCCCGGCTCCTGATCCTGCTGCGACACTATCGACGAGATCGACGACGAAGACGCGGAGGCGGAGGACGACGACGGAGGCGTGGCGGAGGCGGGATTCTCCGGCGGCGGCGGCGGGTCCTCCGTGCCGTAGGTGAGCGTGAGATGGAAGATCTCGGAGGGGCGCTTCCATCCCAAACCCCAGGACATTGTGATCCGACGGCGGTCAGGCTCCGAATGCGATCTGATCGGACGGCTGGAAGCTCAGGTGGAGTATCATTTGGCTGAGAAAATGCTCAAAGGCTGGATCTTGAAGATGAAAGACAGAGAGAAAAACGACGAGTCGTTTGTTTGGATTTGGGGTGAGAAATGGGGGTTTCAGATTAGGGTTTTGGAGAAGAAAGAGAATTGGGATTAATGGCGGGAGAGAAATGAAAGAGAGAGAGAGAGAGGTTGTTATATACATGAAGCTTCCCAGTTTTACACAGACCAGTTTATTTTTTTTTTGGGTCATCTTTGGCTTATACGACGTCGTGTAGTGCTGGTTCCCATTTTCATTTGTGTTTAACTATTTTCCTTTTGTGATGGGATGTGTTTTGCTTAACTATATGTTCTTGATGAATCAAAAATTCAACAGTAAGATTGGGACAAAATGTTAGATTGTTTACTTTGTTCGTAATTTTTTTTACTATACGTTACATTGTCATCTTCATATAACATGTACTTTTTTTTTTGTACATTATGAGAACAGAAAAACAGCGTGTAGATTCCAACAATAGTTAATTACACGAGTAAACTCTTAACTTGTAAAGTCAGTATTTTGGTTTATTTACTTTGATCAAGTAGCGTTATAAACGCCTGTGAATATAAGTAGCGATTGATGAATGGCAAATTGATGAATTTTCTTTGCATTTGTGCTGTTCATCTAGGATGTTGTTTTCTTATGTTCTTTGGCTAGAAAAGTAGCAGGCACACATTTTCCTTTAAGTTTGACAGTTTCAAATCCAAAGGAAACCTTTTGCCTTAGGCTTTTCCATGCAACCAAAACTTGCTTTCTTGAGAGAGACAAAGCCATACCCTTGTGATGGAGATCACAATCATGCAAATTAGGTAGCATCACAGTCATTGTATTTGATGGAAAAAGCAACAAACATGGAGAAATACGTTTACGTTGCATAATTGCATCATGATTGTCAACTTATCATTATTCATAAGTAGTTGTCAATTATAATGCGAGTTACGTATATCATTCAAAATTGTGACTAAAAATAATGAATCTAACAACTAAAATGTTGTCTATTAAATCGTATAGACTACGGAATGCATGTGATGATGAACGAGAGTTGTTGCTAATATTTTTTTAAAAAATTAAAATATAAAAAACTAGCATCAGGAACTCTTAGATCAGAGCAGGCATCGACTATGAATCTCATATTGTAGCCAATGTTCCTGCTAGCAACAATGTGTCGAGCAAACACAAAATGAAAACACACAATCTTTCGAAACACACAATCTTTATTAGAATGGAACACATATCTCGTATAAAAAACAAAGTAAATCAGACTTCAGATATTACAGTTTCTCTCGACTCCTCCACTGGCTTTGAGTAAGTAATTCAAGCCCGAACTAACTACAACTACTATAATGATTATCATTCAAATAACCAGTTCGTGCTCCGGGAACCTTAGAAGGTTAACAACAATGTTTTAGAACATTCATTCTACGGCAAGAAGCATTCTTCCTTGAGCTTTTCTTCATAGTTAATACTATCAAAGCTTGAAGCTAATCCACCAACTTTCCACTCTATTTTCTTTTTCTTTTCTGTTCATGAAACTATCTTAGCTGATGAAATCCACTTCGACCATACATCACGTCTTCTTATCCTGTTACCTTGCACTTCCACTATTCTCGAGTCTAGCAACGACTCAAGAATGAAAGTTACAGACTTACACAATGCCTTGACCCTATGAAATTCCGCAATGGCAGATATTGAAACCCAGCCTTTGTCATCCATCAAAGAAATAAGGTACCTGTCGGGCTTATCCAAATTCTCATCACTAAAATAGTACTCAATCTGCTTCACAATATCACCCCTTAGCGAGGCTACTGCATCTCTTGGATTCAAGGAATGAGATCCCATACTTGGCATAAAACTAGGAGCATGACAAGAAAGTTGAGGTTCAAGACAAGGCCAACTTCCAAAAGAACCAAAACGAATTGGTTCCATAGGATAATAAGGTGTGGTAGCATAGTATGGTGGGTGAGGCATAATCTGGTGACCAAAAGTTTGCATTGGATTGATGTATCCACCAAGAGATGGCTGGTAATTATACCCAGAATGAGGAAGAACCTGAGATTGATAGGGTAGAATAGGAAGAAAAGGAGGAGGTGTATATGAGTTTGCACCGCGTTTGTTACCAAAGTGCTGATGCGTCATCATCATGGAAGAGGTTGGCTCTCAAAAGTTGATCAAGAAGGCAAAAGGAGTAGTGAATTGTATCATAGTATGATCAGACCATACTTTTATAGCTTTACAGTGTCAGTCTGGTCCTTGCCTCTTTAGGAAGTCCATATCCTTGTGATTCAAGGTTTCCGGGAAACTGAAGGATTCTGTAAGTTTTAGGTAAGTTCACTAAGTTTAATTAGAGTTGTAACATTCCTACTTCCACTTGGATTTGAATTCTAGTTCTCAGATGTTATGAACTGATCTAAGTTTTTGGATACCACTTTTTGACTTGAAACGCAGTAGTTTTATTCTCGCACAGACACTGGACATGCCCTAAATAAAGAACAAATAGCACACTATAGTATCATCATCAAGCTCTCCCGCTCGAGGATCGCCTAGCTTTGGCGGCGATTGATCCCAGGTTCTGGCCTTGGCCAGATTTGGTACGTGGGACTGAAGTCCATATGTATGGTTACGATTTAGAACTTGACGTTCAGAGTTTAGATTAGTAAAAACATTGTTTCTGTCATGTACCATTTTACTTGGTACCAACACAAAATGAACAGCTAGAAGAGACATTATTACTCTCTTGACAACCTGGAGTCAAAAAACCTGAGGTATTCTTGTCATACTGCGATTACCCAAAGCGAAATTAGAATGCAGATGAGTCGCATTAATCAGCTTATTCCCTCAACAATCTGGAGTAAAATAACCCTAGGTATCAGATAGAGAGAAATGCAAAAAAGTTTGTCATATTCAATCAAGATTGAGCATTACTTGAAGAAATATCATTCTAATGATGTCAATAACAGTTGATAATAGGAATTATCAAATGAGATACCCTGCTCTATCAGGTGCCCTAAAAATCATCTATGAGGATGTTATCAGCATTTCTGCATATGCCCCTAAACTTAAAAGGCAAATCATTGATCGAGCTTTTGTTCAGCAATCCTGAAAAGCTCCGTTAGTTCCCTCTTCACTCCATCATCAGCAAATACAAATTCAACTGCATTTCTTGTTAGCTCAAATATTTCCCTCCTTCCAAGACCTAAGAATTCAAGAAAAGAAACAGGCTGCAGTTGTGAGCTTCTGTTCTATTTTACATTAAATGCACTAGTGACATCGGACATACCAAATGCAGAAGCAGCAAGGTTGTACTCGTTGGAGAGGCTGGTGGCAAAGACCCCAGAGTCATCAGTGCAGAGGACTAGAGGATGCTTTTTACTGTACAGATCAGCTGCATTATCATTTAAACTTGTTACAAAAGACATCAAAGAGAGACAGAAGCACCAATCAGAAAGAGATACTTTTGATGGTTTTTTTAGAGAAAGGTAATAATAGAAGCAGAAGACTAACCAAAATGATGAACATCGAGGGAAGGAATTGTATTGGTCCTGATGTTGGATGTCAAACAAATCTCAACCTGAAAAATGAAAATTCAGGCTGTGATAAGATAAGATAGAAGCTGATAATCAAAACTACTAAAACTATAAAACTATAAAACTGCATTTAAAGCAAACAATGTCTAAGATTTACCAATGACTTAAAAGCAACAGCACAGAAGATAAACATCATTGTACATGAGTAATTAACTAACAGGTGGTTGTCTGGTTTCATCTGATCATGTGTATTAGCAGGAGATGGAACTGATCATAGATTTAGACACAAGTTTTGAACTCCATCTTATTAATTGAACATCAGAAAAGGATGTTTTGATAATTTGGCCTTCTCCCTGGCATCTATCCTATGGGAGTGAAAGGGACTCTTAACTAAATTACAGTGAAGTTTATAATCAACTAAGTGATTGGCGTCACAAATTCCTCACCGGAATATTTGAAGATTTTAACTTTTCCCATTCTGGTTCTTCAAAGCAACAGGCATGGCCAATCCTCTGTGGTAGAAAATCTAGCATTGATCGTATCTCCTTTGGATTAGGCACCTACAAGTGCTTCAAGAAATAAAGGAGTCAGGGTAACTATAATGGCATGAGTGGCAAGCATTTGAAGAAGAACCTCACCTCTCCGCAATGAAGGGTCACATAAAGACCCTGCTCTCTAGCAAATTTCAATGCTGGCAAATATGTAGTCCTGCCACAGATTCCATATATGTAAGCTTATATTAGCAGTAGTAATGAAGGGCTCTATGCAACAAACTCTGGATAGTGTGATTAAGTACCATTCTCCCACAGTTGGATTCCCAGAAAGATCAATACCAACTACCCCCAAGTCACTCATTTCCAGTGCAAGATTCACCTACAGTAAATGAGTTCATTCAAATGCACTGTCCATTGAAAAACAAAAACACACGACCCATATTTTCATGACATTACAGTTTCCATTGCAGCCTCTGCGGTTCCCCGACGATCAATGCTCAAAAGAAGTCTCACATAAATCTTTTTTCTTGTACTTCCATTACATGTAGCATTTATAGGTGGAGAATTTCCGGTAATTCTGACATCACCATCATGAGGCCTAAAATCAACATCAACTGTACTGACAGCCTTTACACCCTCCAGTACTGCTTCCAAGTAAGAGTGTTTGGTCATTCCTACGGACTCATTTTTCTGTATAACATTGATTCCATCATTTATTTTCACAATCAAATACATAATGCGTAATCTTAGAAGGATAGTTCATCCTCCACCAAGCTCAGTTTTCAAATAATCACCTTTGGAGTTGTCCTTAGCTCCAGATACACTACATTCTCAGCAGCAAAATCCTCAATAACCTGCCACAACAGAAAACTTCATATTAACTACCTACATTATAGTGTTGGAACTCAAGATTGGATAGATTGGAAAGTTCTCATACTTCTTGGGTGACTCTCGTGATAACATTGTGGTCAGTAGTAACAATATGGATCAGGTCAAACAGCCTGAACACTTCAGTTAAAGAACGGTCATCTGATTCCATCAATACACAATATTCCATTGTCAAGATTCATAAAACTATTTCAACTATTCAGCCACCAACCATATTTCACATGCGTATTAGCTGATCCTGTTCAATATTCAATTGAAATACTAATATACTATTATCCAAGTATGAAAAGAATGAAACTTTAACAATAAAAACAAAAAAACAAGTTCACAAGCTTTATTACCAAATTTTCTTGTAGCAACTAAATAGAAGAATATGCCAAGCAATATAATAAGACAAAAGATGATACCTTTCTGTATTACATTCTCAAACTCAGAGAACACTATGACACCCTTTTCACCCAAACCTCTAGCAAGTTCTCTGCACCAAAAAAAACAAACAGTACTGAACTTCCTCAAACAAAAGCTTAAAGCAAAGTAGAGAGTTTAAGAGAGAAACTGGTGCTTACAGCAAAGTAGAGTCTCTGATAGATCCATTGAGATGGGCATGAAGCTCCACCTTTGGCATTGACACCCACTTCTCCATGATTCCAATCTCACTTCCCTACACACTAAAATCTCTCCGTGCTCTCCTTATCGATCTGTGCTTCATTTGACCGCAAACAAAGCTATTTGAGTCAATTATTGGGGGACTTCACAAAGCACAGTTTGGACCTTGGGCTCAAACCCACTAGATTCTATACGGCCCATGACCCGACCCGGATGACATCAGAAATCTCAGATAAACCCTCCACCTCCAGAACCAAGCAGTGTTCTTTTTGTTTCAGATGGGCTCAATGAGTCTGGCTTCACTTCTGGGCAGTGGTTGCCGGAGTTTCATTGCGCCGGTGGGCCTTGTGCGTACGTTAGCACTGACACATGTTGGTCTGAGTGAACAGTTGAGGAGCTACCAGCATGTGAAGGTGGCTTGGTTTTCTAAGAAGTTAAAGAAGAAGAACAAGAGGGTGGCTTGTGAGTCTTTGAAAGAAGAGGTTACTTACCCAACTGCTGCTTCTTCTGTATATGGGTAAGGTAGAGAACTTTACATTGATTAATGGTTGTTTGTGTTTTCGGGTGTATGAGATTTTGGGTTAGTTTGTTGTTGGAACTTGGAAGTGAAGCTTTAGATGAGAACAATGAGTAAAGCAGAGGAATATGAAGATTAGAGTTTGAATCTTTATTGTTTAAGAATACAAAGTTTCTGTTTTTACTGATATGGGAATTCTGAAACTGTCATAGTTACATTGGTTGAAAGATAGTTATTTGAATGCAGTTTCAGATTGATATAGGCATTTTTTTTACCAACATTTATATAGGCAATTGTATATTTAGGCGTTTAGCACATGTTTCTATCCATTGTTCTGATCAGTGTGGAAGTATGTTATATGCTCAACATTGCAGTGCTTACTCCATTGTGTTTCTGACTTTGATACTCTACTTTCTTTCAGCTACCCATATACTCGTTTGCTTCCATGTCCCTCACAGAATGGACCGCCAAGAGTTGAGCACTTGGTTGTTTCGGAAGGGGGGCCTGTTCTAGAATATATATGCAAGAAGCTGGATCTTCCTGCTCAGTGAGTGCTGCTCTTCTTCTTTTTTCTAATTATTTTTTACGTAATGGATTATCATTTCTGCTGTTGTCAAGTTGGAGTAATATATACAAAAAAATTTCATTGCTTGAAGGTTTGTTGCAGATCTCATCCATTTTGGAGCTGTGTATTATGCCCTTGTATGTCCAAAGCCTCCTCCAACTGCGACCCCTGAGCAAATGAGGGTATATAAAGAAGTGACAGCACCATCAGTACTAAAGAAGAGAGATTCTATCAAAGGAAAAACTGTAAGAGAAGCACAGAAGACTTTCAGGATCACACATGCAGACCAATATGTTGAAGATGGAACATACTTACGTGTGCATGTACACCCAAAACGTTTTCCTAGGTAAAACAGAACATTTAGCGGGTATTTATAATCATGTTTACTGGTGTTATTGCTTGTTCACATCATGATTTTGTTCAGGTGCTATGATATCGACTGGAAATCAAGAGTTATAGCTGTAACCGAAGACTTTGTGGTGTTGGACAAACCTGCTGGTACAACAGTATGTATCAGTATACAAACATTTTTTTATAGTAGCTTGATCATCCAATACCTTAAATCTTGCATTGTCAATCTTTTTCTCCTATGAGTTAGCTTTGACTGTAGCAAATTTTGTCAGGTTGGAGGAACCACAGACAATATCGAAGAAAGTTGTGCAACCTTTACCTCCCGTGCCTTAGGACTATCAACCCCCCTGATGACTACACATCAGATTGATAATTGTACCGAGGGATGGTAATGCCTATCACAGAAGTTACTTTTCTTGATGTTAATGAGACATGGAGGGTGATTCTGGTTACTCACTTGCAGTGTTGTCTTAGCTAGAACCAAGGATTATTGTTCAGTTTTTCATGGAAAAATCCGCGTAAGTTTTGCAATTTCATGCATGCATTTCCAATAACTGATAAGCTGAGGGTTCCGTGTTACAGTGGCAACCCGGAGCTCTTGTCTAATGTTATTGAGCTTATTTTCTTGTCTTTTAACTAGGAGAAAAAAGTGAAAAAACTTTATCTTGCTCTTGCTGCTGCTCCTGTGCCACTTGGGACAATTACTCACTACATGCGTCCTATCAATGTGGCTCCAAGACTCATTTCAGAAGGTAATAATTAATATATATATATATATAATATATATATTCAAGCAATGTCTGGAAAATAGTTTGACGCTTGAGGAATTTCAATTTCAACGTGTCAAGTTCTACAGGGCCTTAACATTCTCATCAGATTGTATTGCATTTCCTTTTCTGTTTTCCCTTCTGGATTTAAAATACTTAATGAGGATGTAGTTGTGATATGTAACACTAGAAAGTGCTTTCTTATCACAGGTGATACAAATAGACATGACTTACTGTTGTTCAAATCATTTTACACGATATGTACTCTACACGATAGCAACAACTATTATTTTTTCCACGCTTTGTTTATGACAATTTAATGTTTCATTCGGAACTTTTTGTGTCCTCTTGGTGAACTCAGAAAGTTATGATATGCAGATTCCATTGAAAGGTGGAGTTTATGTCAACTTGAGGTCATGGAATGCAAGAAGGTTCCTTGGCCAAGTTCTGTCATTGAAGAGGAATATGGTGTGGAAGACTGTGGGTGGCCTTCAAAAGATTATGCATATGAATGTAAAATCAACCTTTTGACTGGGAAGACTCATCAGGTTTGGAGTTTGGACCAAAGGTTTATTCAGTTACTGTCATTTTGTTCTTCTAATCTGGACTGTGAGCATTGTCTCTCATTTGTATTCTGCAATCACTTAGATAACTACATTTATGGTGCAGATTCGAGCGCAATTGGCTGCTTGCGGCACACCTTTAGTGGGTGATTCTATGTACATGCCAGCTGCAATTGCAGAGATGGAAAATCCTGAGTTAAACCCGTTTGGCAAACACAAGAAACACTATGCTGGTGAAAATGATGAAGAAATAGCTGTTACTGAGTGGATGGCCCGGCATGGCAAAGAACCTATCGTTGCTATTGGTCTTCAAGCTTGTCAGATATCATGGGATGATGGCGAGCACAGCTTTGAGGCTAGAGCTCCGTGGTGGAGGTATCAATAAACTTACAAGTTGGAGAAAGCATTTAGTTGTATGGTATGTCATTTTCGTTTTGCCGGAGTCAGTGTGCTCTTTAATGTATCATTTCTTCATTTATGAGTTTTAGTCTTAGGAATTCTGAAATTTAATGTAAAACTTTCTGCCAGAAATTTAAATGTGCATAATTATAATAATGTAATTCTTTTGTTGATGAGGCACTGAGTTGACTGAGTTACGACTTTTTCTAATATAATTGAATGAATAGTAACTCAATAATCAAAACATTACTTTAAAGTCATAATAAAATTAAATCATAGAAAAATAGTAGATCCGCCTGCTTATATCTAAAAGAATACTGGAAGAATCGTGGAGAACAATCGAATCAGATGGTAGAAAAATATTAGAGATTATCAATCTGCTTAACTGGAAGATTTTAATCATGGTGAAAGACTAAGTCAAGAAAAGTACCAATTAATCATACTCAAAAGATTCTATAAAACATTCTGAGTAGAGCATTTTTTTTTCAAGAGAAACACGTGATTGTGTTGAGGGATGCGATCAGATTTTAGATTAATTAATCAAGAACACATATTGGCTGCAGTCAAATGAAGAAGTCTAACATCTTGTTTTAACTGGATTATCTGCATGACTGCATGTTTGTATGGTAAGCAAATTGCAGTAGCTTAATTGTTTGCTTCAACATGCATCCAACTCCGCAATTTGAAAGACTTGATAGTCTGTAGAGAGCTGGTAATTGTCACTGTCAGTTTATAACTTCATATCAAGCATGACGTCGGGTTTAATATATAGTCTGTCTTTTATAATTGATTAGCCACTCCTCGCTGATATTGTGTTAACTACAAGAACATCCTATGTGCTTGGATTATAATTAAACTGGCATTATGATAATATAATGTTTTTTTTTCTTACTATGAACCATGAACTATGAACTATGCTGTAGTAATGGCAATATCTTATTGTTCCTCTTAATAGGACTATATAACTGGTCTAGCTCGAGAAGCCTTGTTCATTTGCTTATCTGATCATTCCTGGGCACTTAAAATCTGCAGGGTGTTATTAACGATAAATTGTCTGTACCAATCTGCAGAGAGTCTTGGAGTTCTCTTGAGAGTGACATTATCAACATGGTGAAGTCCAAACTGTACCGTATATCCACTAGTCCACTCAAAATTGTCGAGCAATGACCACACGAAATACCCTCTTACATCTGCTCCTTTAGTTCTGTCCATATTTTCATATTTCAGTTAGCCTTCACCACATTTCAATTTTGAAGCACTTCTGCATAAGCAAATATGTTAAGACTTTGTTGGGCATAGATGAGTATATGTACCTCATTGTGTCTGCTAGTGCCTGTAAGTAACTTCTCATGTACTCTACTCTCTTGACATCATTGAACTGTTCTTCATTTGTGGTATTTGAGTTTGCCTCCTCAGCATACCCTGAAATACACACTTCAATCACATGAAGAACTTTTTTTGTAATAATGGTTTTCGTTTTGCTTATTCTTCCAAACTTTTGAGCTTACCATTTTCTGTAATAAACATTGGTGTGTTATTGTATCTCTCTTTTATGTATGTTACCATCTTCTCCATTCCTTGAGGATGCACATATAGCCAATCAACTGCAGTCTAAATCAATAGAAAGTTCAGCTAATTTTGGAAGAAAAGTGTGTTGTGGTGATTCCGATAATTGACAAGATGAGATTACATACTGGCTCTCCAATGTAGATTCCATCTTTTTGTGCAGTTCTGAGAGCATAACCCTCTGTCCTTGAAACTCCTGGTCCTGGTTCACATGGAGAAATCATACAGTCTTTTGAGTAAAAACTTGTGTAGTGATTGATACCAATGAAGTCTAGTCCATTCTTCAGCATCTCCATATCAAACATTGAAAACTCAGGCAAATCATCTCCTAGAAGCTCATGCATTTCTGCAGGGTATCTTCCATGTACAATTGGATCTAAGAACCTGCATTGAAAATTTTAGGCATACTAGTCAGACCACCTGTTAGTATGGATGCAATAGCCAGATGAATATATATATATATATATATATATACACACACACAATGTTGATCAGGTGCAGACGTCCGCACCAAAATTTTGGTGCGAATTTCCATTTTTGCATCACTTCCCGATCGAATTTCCTCAAACTTTCTTTTAGACATATGTAGATCATCTTGTGTAGATCATCTCTACAAAATTTCAGCCAATTTGGTGATCGTTAAGGCCCTCAAAATCGAAAAACAAATTGACGGCCTGTATTCTATCCGGTTCAGGTATATAACAGAAAAACGCAAGTTTGAGGGCCTTAACGATCACCAACTTAGCTGAAATTTTGCAGAGATGATCTAGATATGTCTAGAAG
>NC_020493.1:275273-275811 GCF_000184155.1 Fragaria vesca subsp. vesca | reverse complement strand
ATATATATATATATATATATATATATATATATATATATATATACACGCCCCCTTCCATTGAGGGATCCCTATTTTTGGCCACTTTCTAGGGATAGGGCATTACACCACTTCCCAATTGAATTTTTACATCTCCACCGTTCATATCTTAGGTCTATATGAGTAGATCACCTCTACAAAATTTCATATGATTTGGTGATCGTTAAGATTTTCAAAAGTTTGATTTAGTTTTAATGATTTTGAACGGTCCAGCTTATGTCAAACTAAAACCGTTGAAGGTCATTAAAACTAAATTGAACTTTTGAAAGCCTTAACAATCACCAAATCATATGAAATTTTGTAGATGTGATCTACTCATATAGACCTAAGATATGAACGGTGGAGATGTAAAATTATAATCGGGAAGTTGATGTAATGCCCTATCCCTATAAATGGCTTAAAATAGGGATCCCTCATTGGAAGGGCCCTGTGCGGATGGATATGAAGTGGACGTCCGCACTCGGCTTAAAGTGCGGATGTCCGTCCATTCTCCACCCTCCGG
>NC_020493.1:257776-275253 GCF_000184155.1 Fragaria vesca subsp. vesca | reverse complement strand
TTCCGGCGAGATCACCCAAAACTTCAAACAAAGTCGATCTCGCTGGAAACTGGAAAAAAACGGACTCGCCGGAGAAGGGAAGTAGTCGGGGACGTTGCTGGAGTCTTCTGCGGTGGAGGCGCGCCGTCGCCGGTGCTGGAGGATGGAGAACAGACGGACGTCCGCACTTTAAGCCGAGTGCGGACGTCCGCTCTACATCCTTTCTATATATATATATATAAGGTATTGCTATTAACATCTTCACAAATTATTATATATATAATAATTATATATAAAACATCTTCATACCAGTTAATATAGAAAGACTGAGCCCTTTCAGCTGCTAATTTGTCTTCTAAAGAGCTGCTGATGGGTTCATACCATACAGCATTCATCACTATTCCAATGCTCCCTTCTTGTTTTTTCTGCATGTTACAGACGTATTATTTAACTGACCTTATGAGTTAGTATTGAATATAACTATCTAAGACAAGACGTTCACCTGATATTTGGTTCGGTATACGTTCACAGCGGCTGCATGGGATAGAATGATGTTATGAGCTGCAATGAAAGGCTCTCTTTCTGAATCTCCACTAATACAATTCCCAAAAGGGAGAGAGCAATGAGACGGTGGGTAAATCCCAGACCGATATCCACGAATGGCCAGAACATTGGGCTCGTTGAAAGTAGACCAGTACTTGACTCTGTCTCCAAAGAATTTGAAACATATATCTGCATAATATCTAAAATCTTCCCTGCAAAAATGTGACATGTTGTCTTTATTAGTGACTTCTGTTCCCAATATGAAATTGTTCTTGGACTAGAGTGGAGGTATGGAACAGATGCTGCATACTGCAGTAGAGGACTTAGCCAAGCTCCATATCTGTCTTCAAGTTCCTGAGGTATGTCGTAGTGAGTCAATGTCACAAAGGGCTGGATTCCTACACCAGGATACGAAATATGTTTAAGGAAACACATCATGCACTCAACACTTAGGTAATGCAGCAACTAAACTACATTGGATGAGTACATAAACAATGGTAAAAAAGAAGACCTCTAAGCAGAAGAGCATCGATGAGCTTGTTATAGTGATCAATGCCAGCTCTGTTCACTTTTCCAAATCTTCCTTCTGGTTCATAGTTAAAATAATAGAGCTTGCTTAGATATGTGAAGACTGAATGTTACATAGTTTAATCATTTGGAACTTGATCAAGTAATGAAAAAAAGCTTACTGGGTAAAATTCTTGCCCATGATATAGAAAAACGGTAGCTGTTGACTCCAATGTAATCCATGAGATCCAAGTCTTCCTGTTTTCTCGTATGCATGCAAAACCAGTTATCAGCAATTAATCTAATACAGAGTCATATACTCATATATGATGTTTTCTTTTCATTAGCACACCAAGTTATCCCCAGGTGAAGATTTTCCTTTCTACCCGTATAGATTAGTGCAATTTAGTTCAAAGAAATTACTATTGGAGGCAAACACTAGCTGCAAACAGTAATGACCTTACTAGCTCAAATCAGTGAAAAAGCTATCAATAAGAGATTCCTAACAGTTCTTTTAGGGTTTCGAATCCAATTATCAACAACAAGATATTGACTAGTAGGGTTGCAATTTATCATGCATCATAAATTCTTGGGGTAGGGCAGACTCAAAATCAAGCATATATAAGTAAGCACCATCTAACATTTTGCTCATTCCTACACTTGCAGACAACTAAGAAGATTTGCATATCTCCTTATGGGGACGCCTATACAGTAAACATACTGTACGTACTCCAATCAGGGTCAATTCAGATTTGAGCTTGCGAGGCAGTATTGGAAAATAATTGTATACGATAGATTCACCATCAAACATTCAAATGAATGAAATAATGCAAGTTTTTGCTCTTATGCCTGAAGGCCCTGAACACTGTTAATAGAAATCTAGCCATACAAGTTCATCGAATATACAGAAAAGTATAATTTTTTTAAAAGAAATTCTGCTAAATTGTTTCTCACTAATATAGTTTGCATATAGGGATTGGATGGAAAGTGAAACATGAACACACAAAAGTTGGCACTAAAGGATCCAGCGAGAGAAAATATATCAGCATTTGACAGAATGACAGATTATAACTAGCCAATAATCATTAGAGCCTAACCTGATAAAGATGGTACTGATCAACAGCAATGTCTCCATTAGTTCCATCCAGGATATTACCTATAACAAGCCAACATAACTTCTTTAGCATCGAAGTTGGATGAAAATGCATCGAAGCGATGAGTAAATAAAATATGATCAAGCACTCTAACCAGGCTTGTGACTGAAGACATCCCAGTTGTTGAGACTTTTACCATCATTCAGAAAAGCTCCCTCAAACTGAAAAAAAAATGTTAAAAAATGACAATCTATAACTCAAACAAACTGAGTTTATGGATATAAGAAGTCTACAAGCCTGATAAGAAGAGGATGCGGTTCCAAAGAGAAAGTTGCTCTGGGAGTTTCCTTTCAAGGATATGTGATTACATGACACAACAAGAATCGAAAAACACATGATCTCAGTCATAAGGAAAGCATGAGATACTGATAAAACCTCCATAACAGTGAGAGCAGAATAATCAAGAAAGGAACACAGTTATGAGATTCACAAACACAAAGAGGCCCCTCTTATAGAATCAACAATGCCTTCTGATGCCACTATCATGCAGCGAGGCCTACATTACTGTGAACCAAATGGTTAGAGTGACATTAACGGTGAGGAAAAACCGAAATTTTTGACAAAAGTTGCATGATTGCAAAACTAGGAATGACCTCGAACCAATTAGAAGCCGAAAATCCCGAGTCCTGGCCTACACATGCTGTAGCACAAGGTCGCTTGAGGATTTAGAATTGTTAAATATCTATGTAATATCTTGCATCAAAACGAGGTTGCCAATTTGACTAGGAAAGTAGACAAGGACACGTATCGTACGTTGTTAAATAAAAGTAATAGCACTGATCTTACATACAGAAGCTCACACTCAAAGAGAACGCAACGAAAACGTACATGATGTATTCTTGCATATATAACCAACTAGTCGGCCTACAAAGCATTGGCGCTTAGAATATAAACCACGGGATTTTCATTTTGTAAACCAATACTTCTAAACAAGCAAATGCAAACAAGCCCTTCAAGCGATTTCGACAGTTCTTGTTCCTGTGGATTTCTGTAAATGATCATCAGGTCCGAAAGTACCATATCCCAGGCTTGTTCTTGACAGTTTAAACTTATTGTATCATTTCGATGCACACATTGATTTGACAAAATCTGAAATCCAACTCTTATTGTGCCTCAAAAGGTAATGGGCCTCGATAACTTTCATGTTGTTCTTATTTACTACAAAATCTACAACACAATTTCTCAGCTCTCAAGCAGTGAACAAAAAGACTTGTATACTCTAACCATATGAACCACATCCATGGTTTCAAGACTATGATCTTGATAACACATAACCACAAAGTTCAGTTGACCATATACTCATATACCCGTTTGATTGATTGTTCAAAACCTCCATATATCTATAGGCAGATAAGTCTCGCCGTCTCTTGAGTCTTGTCATCATCTGTGTTACATGCTAGCTTTAACATCTTCAAAATTCCTTACTTCTTGCTGCTCTTGTTGCCCTTGTTACCCTGCACTCAAAGTTAGTGGCAAATTGTCAGCCAAGTACCCCAATCTGCCAACTACATGGACAATTCTATCTTTCAGAAGATTTAAAAGTCGAAAATTTAAAAGTTAACCAGCTGATTTAACTGTGCGTTAAATATCATACTAAATGAAAATGTTACTGCACCTCTACTTGGGGTCATCTGAACATGAGATGTGAAAAGGTTAGAAAATTGCATTTTGATTGCCCCCTTATTCTTTAGTGGCCCTTGAAGATGTTATATTGAAAGATTACATTTTGATTGCCCCATATTTTGTAGTGGCCCTTGAAATGTTTTAAGGCCACCTTCTGTGTTCTTTGTCATTTGTCACCATATAAACAAGTGGGATTGAAGAATGCAAAATGAAAACAAATATCTTGTCCATGCATAATTAGGCATTTTGACCCCAGACATATTCTAAGATTCTGAACAAATATTGTAAGATCGCATACAGAACAGTCACCTAATCGATGTGAGAGTAAACTTGTATTTTTACCTGCGAGTAAAGAAAGGTGCCGAAGATTGCAATGGCTGCTCCGAGGCAATTGACTGGTTGAATAGGGGTGCGGAAAATGATGATGGAGGAAACTATGACAGATATACGCTTCATTGTGTTCCCAATGCTGAATGTTAAGGGAGAAATTTGATCGAGTGACATGTATGAAACCTGGTTATACAAGTGATAGAAGATACTCTGAGCTGCCACCCACCTGGTGCAGTAGATTTACAGTCATAAGTTAGTTAATGCATTCAAGATCCAAGTTATCACATAATGAAAGCTCAGTTTAGAGGCCCTTGTGTACAAGTAACTACTACAACTAAATAGACAAAAACGATCACTTTCACCTGGCCAATTCAAACATACAACAAGAAAATTCAGAAGCCAATTTCTGCAAGTCATAATATCCTACTCATGAACTTGTATGCATTTCTAATGTTCTAATTTAAGTTACTTTCATCTAGATCTATATTAGATACATAAAATTCGATTACTCTTCTATATCTATAGGCATAGAATATGTCTCTTTTACATTCATCTTCTACTTCATCGCTGAATTGGATCAGGCATATCAAACAAAGCAAACCAACAAGTATGAATACACACAGTTGTAGGTGATTGTATTTTACCATACGAAATTGGGACCAATCTGTGCAAGAGCTGTCTTCCATCCAGCTGCCCATGCCTGGGGACCCTCAACGGCAATGGCAAACGGAATCAGGATCAATAGAGACAACATAGACAGACAAGCATAGTAGTTCATGCCACTGACAGACTTCCCCTTCATCCCTTTCTTCGAAAATATGTTTCGAAACACAAATGCCAGATTCGATATCATAGCCCCCATAAACCCTGATGCACAAAGCAGCATAATTTGGTACTCATCAGTAAGATCAACAATCACCAAAAATCACTACATCCATGCATTATCCTTAGCAATCCTTTAAAGTATACTACTGTTACATCAAAATGTGGTGAATATAGGCTTTCCATCAATCAAAACTTTCATAATTCAGCAAGTTTTTCTCACCAATCATGTTGAAATTGATCTCGGTTACAGCAGCAAGCGCACACCCTCCGATAATTGGCAACAGTGATAGATAAACCGATGTGGGAAACGTTTCGCCTAAGAAGAGCCTCGAAACCAAGACACTGAAAGCAGGTTCACCACTCTTGATGATATGAGTGAATGAAACTGCAACGTTTGCCATGCTCACAGTCGCTGCTACATGCCCAATTGAATGTGCCACTGCAACCTATAGCAATACAAATTCAACAAACCAATCCAAATCAGAACAACGAACTTCAAATATTTAAAGATCTAACAAGGCATAATCAAATGAAGTTTTGCATACCGGAAACAATATCTTCCAGAAGTCCATATCTGTCTTGGGCGCTTCAGCAATCCCAACAGCCCAAGAAATGAGCATCATCAAAGACCCAGTTGCGAGTGACAAAGTGGACGTGAGCCATGGAAATGGAAACACATTCAAAACCTTCTTGTTGTAAATATTGAACACCACATTCAAAGCCCACCAGGTCGCAAAATAAACACTAATTCTCAACGTCTGAGCTGTCTCCTTCCTCGCCTGCTGGTCCGGCAAGTCAATATTAATCTCAATCGGGCGTGATCTGTCTGCCTCATAAGCCTCACACCTAGTCGAATCGCGCTTCTGAGTCTTGGCCACCAATGCAAAACTCTCAGCAGAAGAAATGTGGAGCGGCTTATGGAAACAGAGCATGCTCTGTTTCGGATACTGAATATTAGGGAGGGAACAACACTCTGCTTTTCCTAAAGAGCATTTCTGGGTCGACAAGAACTGCGCCGACGTGAACGTCGGGTTTCTGAGCCTAACCGAAGAGATCATCTTTACTGATGTCAATGGAGGTTCTGTGATCGTTGGGAAAAAAAAATTATGAAATGTTTTATAAGATGGAGAAGGAGAAGAGGGTGGTGGGTTTGGAGAGAAACAAGAGAATGAAGGGTGAGAAAAACCAGAGAGAAAGAGAGGGAAAGGTGTGGGTGATTGTAAGGGGAGCTTTGAAACGGTCTTTCTTCCTGAGAAGAAGAGCAGAGGGGGGAAGAGAGGGTCTGTTTATATAACGAGGGAGAAGAGGTGAAGCGAAGTTTTGACCGTTCAGTGTGCGAGTTCGTGGGCTGCGAAACACTTGTCTTGTTCCCCATGTTGACGAAAGATTTTTCTGCCGTTGAGTACATTGTGTACGTGTCTCATATTCTTTAGCATATTCTGGGTTTGTAATTTTCAGACTTGATGCAGGTTTCAACATTAACCTCCTCTATTTAGACGAAATGAAACCCTAACCTCTACCACCGCCGTAGGAAACCGGACCGGTGAGTTATCGGAGCCGACTCGGCAGCCTTGAGTGTGTTAGAGAGAATGGAGGCTTTCAACATCTTGTACAAATGGTGAAACAAATACGGTGAACCAAAAATATATGACATGATGTTAGCAGCTCGTAAAAATGTTTATGTTGCACGAAATTGTGTCGCAAAACCAACCAGTTGGACATTCTCAGTAGTTAAGAAATAGCTATGCATCTTGTTGATCATCCATGGTATTCCAAATCATTTTCCCTGTACAAAATGTGACACAAAAAACAAAACTAACGTATCAATGATACGAATGCACACAAATCTAACGCATATGAGAGTCTTGTTTTACACATTCCTACAAAATATGTAATTTTACAGTATGTCAACCTATACTGCTACGAGAGGTATTACTTATTAACTATTCATATTATATAACTAATTATTTCAATAGTTATAAATTATTAATTTGCTTCAATATCTCACATCTCACATCTCACGTACCTAGAAAATTGAATACATAGTTTGTGTTGTACTAATGCCCCTATGAGATATTGTCTTCAAAGAATATTTCAAATATGTGTGAAGTTGAGATAGCAACGTTCACTTGTGAAAAGGATATCACATTTACTAGATGATGAGAAATATATATTTTTGTAAGTTACCAATGAAAATGATATATATGCTTTGAATTTGTATCATCATGTCTTTTTTGTTTCAAATTAAATCTAGTCAACTTTTGTTTTGCGGAACTAATCGATTTTAGTTTCGTGAAATTTTTCTTAACTGATTGAATCATTTGATCCCTTCAACTGTTGAAATTGTTTTGTTTGATCGCATTTAGTCTGGAAATTCTTGTATGCACGTCTTGTATTTACACGATACAATATTAATTATTTATAACAATTTATATGTTTGACCACCATGTTTCTATATTATTTTCTCTAATTTTGATATCTATGTATGTATGTGAAGATACACGATATATACTGAATATGCTCTCCATACTCATATCATTCCTCGTAACAACTTCAACTTTGAATCAAGTTTCAGGGTTGTTGGCTGATGATCAAATGTGCTTCACTGTGATCTTTCCCTCCCCTCCCTACTCTTCTAGCTTCTTTGACCCCCCGCTTTCCCCAACCAAAATATCAGCCACCATTATTTGATATATATAACAACAACAAAAAAGACCCTTGTTTTCTTCACCCATGCCAATTGCCACCAACCTCCATTCTAGCCCTCTAAGATTGAAGCAACCACACACAACATCTGTCGACGGTCGACCAGCACTCTATTCTAGACCGCTAATGCATTCCAAGTCCCATTTGATATAACAGGTAAACGACAACGTTCTGAGTTGAATGATTGAATGGAACCAAAGGGAAACAGATCTTGATGAGAAGGAGATCTGGAGATGGACACCTGGGGCCTTGCTGGTAGTCACTTCTGGGCATGAAGCCGAACCTTTCATGCCAACTCTGTCTTTGTTTATTAGCATGCAAGTGCTCATTTCCGATGTTGCTTTCAGATTTTTGAACGATGCAGATAAATTTGAAGCTCGAGGGCAAGCCCTAGTTGGGCTCTTACAGAACGAAAGGTCGTTTTATGGTAGGTGGCAGGTGCTAACATATATGATATTGCCATCAAATGTTCTTGAAAGTAGCCTTGACAATTGGGTATGATCTGGTATCTATTGTTTGCATTTGCATAGATCAACGCGCAGTGTTTTACAAGTCTCTATAACAACCTTTTGATGTGTGTTGGGTAGTGAGGAACATCAGTCTTCGTGGATATATGATCACATAGATTTGTAATACACGACTATAATTGATTGAAGCAATCGACACATAAAATCGAAGCTAAATTAGCAAAATATATATACCCGGCTAGATATGCTGCCAGTGAAGCTGAACATGTACTTAAACCAGTATCCGTTTAGGGCCATCAACCAAACAGTACACAAGATCAACATATCACAATAAAAAAACAGTGAACAAAATGGGGAAGAGAAGAAAAACAATAAGAGATAATAATGAAATAACATTGCGATAAAAAAGAGAAAAAAAGAAAGAATATCTCGTCATATGTTTTTTTCCGGCAAACTTGTCAATCCAAGACCGCCAAGCGTTTGAGGGGGGCTGTTAGAGAACATGAATCTGGCCCATAATCTTTTCCATTACAGATCTGATATTACTGTGATTGTGCATTAGTTTTGATATTACTAAGAATGCATCAGTTTGATCAGATTTATTGCCTTAAGATTAATGAGAATCAATTTCTACAGAGTGGAAAACTGAAACTCGAACCCATGAGGTGATGGAAATAAATAAAAAAACCTAACCAGAGCTAAACTCAACTTTATTCATAGATGTGATGTAGGTTGTTTTTGAACTTTTAAAATCTCACCTAGGCTCTAGGCCAGTCAAGACTGGGCTGGCTCCGCCACTGGTTCTAGTAGAATGAACTCAAGAAATTGATCCTAACCAAAAAAAAAAATGAAGAATTGATCATTACCAAAGAAAAAAAAAGAAAAAAGGTAAAAACTGATGGTGACATTTGGATATTAGTGATACCCATTTTCTTTGTAATGGGCTACAACCCCAGGAAAATAGTTGAAAACTAATTGGCCCAAAAAGAATACGCGGGCTAGGTGGAGGTGAGGCACCGCTAGGCGGAAGGTAGGTTAATGGGCCTTTGCGGGCTGAGGGTCCCATCTTAAAAAAAAAAAAAACAGCTGAAAGTTTATAGGCCCTAGATAAATAAGTGGGCTACGCAGAACAGAGGCACCGCTAGGCGGAAGCTAGGCTAATGGGCCTGTGTGGGTTGGGGGTCCCACCGTTTAAAAAAAAAAAAAAAAAACTTGGGTATTTACGCGCTCTTTCTCGCTATTCTGTTCAGTTGATTTTCGTTCTGCCTTTTCGATTTTAGTAGTAACGAGAAGAGGAGAAGAAAGATGTAGATGGGCTCTGTGTGTTTGTAGAAGTATGTGATTCCATGTCTTTATCTGATGTTGATGAAGGTAAGCGGAGCTGTTGAAGACAATTAGAAGAGAGCCCAGTGATTCTAAAGCAGGGAAGGAAGAATCTCAGAGGGCAAGCAGTTAGTCTCTTACTGATTTGGTCTCTAATTGAACCCACTAAAGGGTTCTAGCTCGGCAATTGGAGCTTACTCTTCATAAGGTGAGGGATCTTTGCCCATTTTATTTAGCAGATGGAAAATCAGTGAATTCTGAAATGGATGATAGAACAGAGGCTTCGTCTAATATGTTGAAGTAGGTTGAATTCGCATACGAGTCAGAATCATATGTTGCAGTAAGTTCTTGAGGAGATGATTACGATATTTTGCTGGAGAGCATTGGGGATGATGAGAGAGTATTCTTTGCTGGACTTAGAAGGCGGAAGTAACCTTTTCCAGTCTGCTTGGCTTGTTCAGTTTGACCTTGAAGAAGGCATAAATTCACTTCAGCGTTCAACTTTATCGTACATCCTATACAAGTCATTACTCCTGCTCAAAAGGTTGTAACATAGAGAAAGAAGTGGACATTACACTCATTAGAGTCAGTGTTCATGAGATTTTTGGTTCAACCATTCTAGGCTTCTAGCAGCATTGTCAAGAGAAACCAAAAAAAACTTTGAATCACTAACAACGTGATAACCGAACATAACTTGCTCACCATACCACTAGGACTAGTGTACGAGCGTCGGATTTGGTTCAAAAAATCACAAGGAGCATTGTCAAGAGGCAATAAAAAAGAAGATACAACAAGTCACAAACAATAATAGACAACCAAATGCAACTTGATCATCCAACACCAAGAGTAGATTCTAAGCACCAGCAAATAGTCTCGGGAGATACAACCGGTTTCTGATCCTCATTGTTTTCTATTTCCACACAATTTTGTAACAAATTGTTACAAAAAGTTTAGGTGAGAGGTTGGTTACGCCACACCACTATCGTTAGGACAAACCTGCAACCTTAACCCTGAAAGATTGACAGTGGATACGTACTTGTCACATCAGCCTCTAGGTATGGATTTCCACAGGAGAATTTACAGATCACGAACCAACGAGGCCTGTTGGTAGCGGAGATCGAACTTGGATGAGGTCTTCACCACAAACCCGCACTTGCCAACTGAGCCAAAAACTCGTTGGCACAAATATTTTTTCAATTAGCCATTCATTTTTTATTTTCTTTTTAAGAGAATAGAGCAGAGCCCTTTGGCTCCTTTGGGATTTAGGGTTTAAATAGTAGTCAAAGTTAAATCGGTATAGGTTTCCATCCATATATAGCTCTGTCTCTCTTTTTCCCCCAATTTGTCCAAGAAAGGATATCATTCAATTTACCATAGGGCGGTTATAAATAAACGGCTTGTCGTTGGTCAGGAGTTTTTAACTAGATTAAAAGCAAGGACGACGCACACGACGAGAGCATGAGAGACTCGTCACGAGGAAAGTGGCAGTTCAGAACCGCTTCTTCTTCTCCTCCTCCTTTCTATGGTGGTGAGAACAAACCCTAATGCCAATCCTAACCCTAACCCTAATCCTAACCTCTCTCACCTTCTCCTCTCCCTCAATTCCCCATGGAGCTCTCTCGTGAAAACCCTAGACCTCTCGCTTTTCCGGCCACCAAGCCCATGCCGATTACCGACCTCGCTCCCAAGCCGCCGCCGCCGCCGACTCCGATTGTCGACCGCTACAAGGCGCTGCTCAAGCAGCGCGACGACGACCTGAGAGTATCCCCCGACGACGACGTGTCGCCGCCGAGCACGGAGGAGATTGTGCAGCTTTACGAGATGTTGTTGTCGGAGTTGGTTTTCAATTCGAAGCCGATTATCACCGATCTCACTATCATCGCCGGCGAGCAGCGAGACCACGGCAAGGGCATCGCCGACGCCATCTGCGCTCGGATTCTCGAGGTCTGCTTGCTTCTGCTGAAAATCAAAACGAATTTGTATTCCCCGAATTAGGGTTTGCGAAAGTTGTGTAATTTGGGGGATTACTAGGAATTGTAACTTAGCGATCTTCTATAATGCTCAATCTCATGTTCTTGATTTCGCAGCTGTAGTTTCTTTCTGTCAATTTTTTTTTCTATGTCGAATTGCGGTTAAGTTTACAGTTTTGATTACACAAACAACCAGTTGAAATTAACCATACTCGAAGCAACAACCTCAAGCATTAGCGAAAGCTTAGCAGTACACCATTGTCGAATAAATAAACAACTAGGCTCAGTGCTAATTTTGTGATATAGAGTTGAATCGGAACGAATGTGTCAGGCAGCATAAGTAGTAGTTGCGGTTGCTGTTTTGCAGTTGTCGATTTTGAAGATTGCCTTAATTGTTGAAATTCTGGTCTGTTGCAGGTCCCAGTCGAGCACAAGCTGCCTTCACTATATCTTTTAGACAGTATCGTAAAGAACATTGGCCGAGACTATGTCAGATACTTCTCTTCCCGTCTCCCTGAGGTGATTCATCCTAACTTTGAACTGTATTATAGTTTTGAGTTTTAGAAATAGCTGTTGTCGGCAAATCGCATGACTCTAGTTTCAAATACTTGCATAGGTCTTTTGTGAGGCATACAGGCAAGTTCAACCCAACCAGCACTCTGCCATGCGCCACCTTTTTGGCACTTGGTCAACAGTGTTTCCTCCTTCAGTCCTTCGCAGGATCGAAGCGCAGCTGCAGTTTTCTCCACAAATGAACCAGCAATCATCAGGTTTACCTCCTATGAGAGCATCTGAATCTCCTCGGCCAGCGCATGGCATCCATGTCAATCCAAAATATTTACGTCAGTTGGAGACCTCAAATGTGGATAATGTAAGCTATCCTGTGAAATCTCTCTTTTTATCTTCTGCAAAGACATGTCTTGATTACTGTTTTGAATGTTTTTTGTTTTGGGATTTGATAATTTACGAGTGTTACCACTTTTATTGACATGAGTAACTAGACTATTTTTCTCTAAGAGACGCACACATTCATATGTTTGTTATAAGTATTGTTTTATGCTTGGCCCTTTACTGAAACCCTTTTAGTTCTATAAATATTGCTTTCAGTTATCTAATTTGTGTACCTAAATCAGTCATCAACTTTTTTTATGTAAATTGTTCGTAATCCTGCATAATACCAGGATGCAATAGGGAAGTGTAATTGTGATGAGAGTATGCTTTGGCCCTTGAATTGGAAAACTGCTAGTTAGACCTGTTGGTTTTCGTTTACCGAATCTGAATCTATCCAGTGAACAACTGTGTTATCTGTAGTTTGTTGACATCACTGTACAATGTATAGCATGCAACAGGAACTTAGAAAAGTGCAATTTCGTTTGACAAAAAGAAACACGATTCTGTTCAATAAGTATGATTCTGATGATGCACTGCTTTTATCCTATCAGGTTGGTCCCCAAAGACTAAGCTCAACGGGAACTATGAGTCATACAGATTTTCCCGTTGGGTCCAAACGGGTACAGCCATCTTCCGCTGTCAGACTTGCAAGATCTTCGTCACCTTCAAATATTGGCATTGATGAATATGAAGTAGAAAATTCTCCTAAAAGGTTTGGTGAGCGGGCATCTCCATCTAATTCTGTGTATGATTATAGAGCAATCAGAGATGAAGAGCTAAGTGAAAGGCGGAGAAAACATTATCTTGATGGTAGTCAGAACCGGTTAAATAATGGACTTGAACATCAAAGACCAAGAGCTTTGATTGATGCATATGGAAAAGACAGTGGGGATAGAAGTTTAAGTGATAAGCCTTTGCATGTTGGGCGGCTTAATGTAAATGGTCTAGATCACAAAGCAACTTCAATGGCGTGGCAGAATACTGAGGAGGATGAGTTTGATTGGAAATCTGTTGGCCCATCTATAACCAAGCACACTAGGAGTGATGATTTCTTTCCTTCAAATGTTCCACATTCTAGAAGCTACAGGCCCAGGCCTGGCCTCGGAACACTGAATGCAAGCTCCTTAGATTCAGATATCGGGAGTACTTGGTCTACTCAGGCATACCTACCTTCAGAACAGTCCTCTGTAGTTGCTGAAGATTCAGTCCCCCCGCTCTCTGTACGTTCCCTTTACTTGTTTAAGAACCACTTTTGTTTAGTTAACATAAAAATCACATGAAATTGATGTTTGCAGAAGTATCTTATTTCATTATTTGCATTTCAATTATTCATAATTGCTTATTTGATGTCTTGTGGTGGGGTGTCATTTATAGTCTGGGTTCAACAAGTTGGTAGTTTGTGTGCCTGATTCCAGGTCTCCTTATTTGTGGTACTTGTCAATCATCTTCTTGGATTCTAATTTTTTTACATAGGATGTTTTGATGTTTAAAGCCCAACCAAATCACTTACCCTTCCTAACCTTGAAATCCTTTAAAATCTGAATCCTTCACTAGCCCAGAATATCTAAACAAACAGTATCATTTTTTACTTCCTGAGGCCATGGAAATAAAATTCCAATGCCATTTAGGTTTTCCAATGATCATATGTTTCTTCCCTGAGCCCTCTATAAATGGACTCTCTAACTTTCTGAAGTAACATGAAAAATGGTTCAATTCATTTCAGCTCATCTCCTAAAACTTTAATATGGACCTTTGTTCCTGCAGTTCAGTCGTGGACTCACGGGTAGATTCCAGTCCGACATAAATCATAATCAGGGTTCTCGCCACCCTCAAGAACCATGGAATATGCCTTTTCATCCCTCTCAGCCTTCACAGACTCTTCTTAATACCAAAGAAATAGGTAGGAATTTCCAGATGCCTATATCACTAGGTGGTGAGAAAGTGTCTACTGATGTTGACGGGCGACTTCACGGACCAACATCAAGAATGGGTTCTGGTGCTGACTTTGTTAATGCTGACTCTCGCTTAGCTATACCAGTGTCAGTGGGTGTAAGGCCTCCAGTAAACGTGCACAATTCTCACCCCCCGCCTGTGCATTCAATTTTTCCATTGCCGAACCAGAGGAGTCAGTACGGTTTCATAAATTCTGTTGACAACATTAAAAATCAAGGTCCATACAAGTCTATGTATATGCCTGAGCAGCAGTTGGATGGTTATGAAAACAAGGAGTTGGGTTTGGCAAAGCTAAGTCAGTTGACTAGTCAGAATGCCAGACTCATACCTGTTAATCAGAGAAACCAGGCTCAGGTCAGTCCTTTCCAACCACAATTTCATCCGCATCAGGAGCCACCTTATTCAGCGGCACCACGTGGATACAATTTGCAAGGCCAGGGTGGTGCCGGTATAGCAAATCCTGTACCTCGTGTACAGTTGGGCTTACCTACTCACTATACTCCAAATGCTTTGCAACATTTGCGAGGGGACTCCTTGCCGCCTCTACCGACCGGTCCCCCTCCTCCCATACATGGTGTATTTCCTGGTCTAAAGGCTGGTCCAGTAGTCTCTAGCAACCAGCAAGGGAGTTCTTATACCGGTTTGATTAGTTCTCTCATGGCTCAAGGTGTGATCTCATTGACAAATCAAAGTGCCCTGCAGGTACTTGAACTATATCCTTTGTAACGTTAACTTTTCAATTGTCAATTTCCTACACTTATATCGGAATCGTATCTCAACCACTTCATGAAATGTTTAGGATTCTGTAGGAGTTGAGTTTAATGCGGACCTTCTCAAGGTGCGTCACGAATCTGCAATAACTGCTCTGTATCATGATCTCCCAAGACAATGCACAACCTGTGGTCTCCGGTTCAAGTGCCAAGAGGAGCACCGTAGTCATATGGATTGGCATGTGACGAAGAACAGGATGTCCAAAAACCGTAAGCAGAAGCCCTCTCGTAAGTGGTTTGTAACTACAAGCATGTGGCTTAGTGGTGCAGAGGCTTTGGGAACTGATGCAGTTCCTGGCTTTTTGCCTGCTGATACCAGTGCGGAAAAGAAGAGTGATGAAGAAATGGCTGTTCCGGCTGATGAGGATCAGAATTCATGTGCGTTATGTGGGGAGCCTTTTGATGATTTTTATAGTGATGAGACAGAGGAGTGGATGTATAAAGGTGCTGTGTACTTGAATGCACCTCACGGGTCAACACCTGGCATGGATAGGTCACAATTAGGTCCTATAGTGCATGCCAAATGCAGGCCGGAGTCCACTGATGTATCCCCTGGAGTTTTTGGACAAGATGAAGGGGTATCTTTCTATATTTCTTTTCGTTGTAGTTTTACTTATTCATTGTTCAGCACTTGTGCGGGGTTTTTTCTCTTCTCTGTTTTAGTTTTATTGGACAATCCTATCTTGAAACTTCTATTTCATTATATTTTTTATAAATACATCCTAGTTTATAATTTTGTTGCCAGAACAAATTTTGATCTTTGAAAGCATATTTTATTGTACATGTCATGTGCCTATATATGATGTTAGTTATTTACAACTTTAAGCTTTTCAAGTGATGCAAATTTTGATCTTAGGAAGTTCCGCATATATTATTGTATATTATGCCTACATATGATATTAGTACTTTACAACTTTTAAGCTTTTCAAGTGAATGTGTTATAGTACTATATTTCCTGATATTGAATATGTGTTATAGTTCCATTAGTCTGTAATCTGTATGATGCATTGGGTTGGTTCATGCTGTACTGGAAAATTATATTTATTTTGGCGTTTTTGTCGAACTTTCAGGGAACTATTGAAGAGGGCAGTCAAAGAAAACGTTTGCGGAGTTGACATAGTTAGGAGGGACTTCCATGTCCGCTGTAACTTAATACAAGTTTCTTCATTTTTATGGTACTCTCTTCAACTATTTTTACAGTATTGTTGGAGTAGCAGCATATTGGCTTTAAGCCAGCTTGTACATGTATAGTAGAACTTGTACCATAGACAGTATCTTGAAGCAGAGGTCACAATTTCTCTTGCCATAGTGTTATCTGGCTTTCTTTTTTACTGTCTAAACATCCAGCCTGACAACAAAATCCACACTCATTGTCCTTATCATAGGTTTCTTTGTTTCTATCTTTTGAAAATGATAAGGGGTGGTGGTGCTGTTTTAAATTGTAGCATGTTCAAGGGAGGGAGAGAATTATTGGGTCCATTCTATTGAATGGCTTTGTGCAAAACATATTTTCGCCTGCTTGTACATTCTGCAGGGCATGCATTGTGGAACTACCTGTAAACAAAGATTATCAAGGCTCAAGTGCACTGTGAAGCTACTGATGTCCTCTGTCAAATTGTTCTTGTTCTTTTGTTAAAGTTCATTTGTGGTTTTAAGGTCATGACGATGTAACTTCTATATTGAATTGATTGTGTGGTGAAGTTCCTTAGACTTCCCAAATGCTTTGTTTCGTTTCGTCACTTAATAAACTGTACTCTGGATTCTGATTAAGTTCAATTATTTACATCAATGTGTTTATGTTTCTATTGTTTGTTACTGGGCTCATGGAATGTATGATTCTTTTGTTGTCTGACCAACTGGTGCAACTTTACTTCAGCTTTGGTGGAGTATGCAATGATAAACCCATTACCCATGTCTAATAGACCTCGGGGTGTTGGGGGGTAGGGCGGGGCTGGGCTGTTTACCAAACAATGAGTTTAGGGCACCATGGAAGTTGGCTTAGTTACTATATGTACCTTTGAAGTTGTGTATACAGGGTATACATTTTTTTACAGCTATTGCCACAAAGCAAGACCAATCATAAAACCTCATAAACTAATTTTTAGTATGGGCTTTTTTTTTCTTTTTCTTTTTGACTCAAGATTCATATTTATCCGAGATTGTATCTGAAGTCCTTAGTAAACGAGGTTTTAGGAAATTTCATTTTTTTAAGACCTCTCTAGTTTTTTTACATTTGTGTGTGTTTATAGACACATCCTAACATCTTTTGAGCCATTCTAGCTTTAAAGTTCGTGTCTTTTATTATTTTACTAGCGATCAAGCTTAAATAACTCACGCGTGTTAAAAAAAACATTACGTATTACCAATCCTTTCAAGTTTCACATAATTTGAACAAAAACTCTTGGATGCATTTGAGTTTTTGAGAAATTTTACTTT